>NC_041380.1:76777652-76832201 GCF_002162155.2 Triticum dicoccoides
TATTCTATTTTCTTCTTCTAAAAAGGTCTCTTAGAATTCTGAACTCTCCCTCAATGTAACACTCCATGCCTTCCTCTCCGTGCGCAATCTCAACCTCATCGCATCCTTCACGCACACCAGAGGATGACTAGACGCCAACGTGCCACGCAGACCCATCGGAGTGGGAGGCACTGAGTCGGTGACCGTCAGTCTCACAGTTCTTGCCGACCGTATCACTCTTTTCATTTGAGGAGGTTAAAACCTCTGGGCTCTGCATCGTTGTGGTGCACACAACCATTTTTGTTAATATTAAGCAAAGTGCTAAACAAATGTAATCAGGGCCGAACCACTACAATATGTGAAATAAAACCTACTCCCTCTGTAAACTAATCTAAGAGTGTTTAGATCACTAAAGTAGTGTTCTAAACACTCTTATATTAATTTACGGAGGGAGTACAACCAAATTTACTTCTACAACAGAACATTCAAGAGGGAATAAATGTCGTGGCGTCATCGTCATCACGTCTGACCAGAGATGGCATGTATAAGGATTTCATGATGGTTCCAGCCAATGAAGACCAACACAACATGAAGTGGACAACATTCAATAAGGTAACGTCACAAGTTCTAAGTCCAACCAAAGAGGCCTAGACAACAATTTCCACGTTGGAGGCCTGGACATAGAAAACAGTGTTTCAATGAGCATCTTGGCATCAGCAGCTCACCGTGCGGACGACTGTGACGGGAACAGTCAAGTTTCTTGATTTGCTTAGGCACCACGCCGTCGTGTTAGCGTGCGTTGGCCTGGCTTGCGGTGCTTGCCGTGCCAGTTCTGGACCAAGTTCTAACTAGCTTGCCACACACGGTCGGTGTATGTTGTATATTATCGTGCAAATGAATGGTGGTGCATTATGTATAGACGAGAAAGTGATCAGTTGCTCCATTAGAGGATAGCATTGTTGCTTTATATTAGGACCAGTTGCTTCGCTAGAGGATTAGATTGTTGCGTTATATTAGGACCAGTTGCTTCGCTAGAGGATTAGATTGTTGCATTTTATTTGGACCAGTTGCTTCATTAGAGGACGGTGAAGGTTCTTTTAAGATTGTTCCCAAGCTTCTATTGTTTAGTGATCCTGAAAACAACAGAAATTCGGCTTTCTTTATCTAAATCCTGTAGTTTTTGGGTGCTGTTGCTCCGTCAAAAAAATAAAGCATTTTCCCCAAGCTAAAGCAAAAGAGGAAATAATTTCATGCTGCATGAACAGGGAATGAACATGGTACTACCTTGCTGCTCAAAATTAGGTAGCAAATAAATTCAGATCAACGTGTTCAATTAAACTGATGTCCCAACTCCCAAGTTTGATGAACACCTAAAGTCTGAGCAAGAGCAACATATAACTATAGTAGACACGGATCACGGAATATTAATCAGTTAGCAACATTAGGTTCCCAAATGAATAGCAATCAGAACTTCAGAATGGCCTAAATGGTTCCATATCATAACGTATAAAATCATACATACATAGAAAATAGTTGTAGAAATTAGTATGACATATGTATCTTGTGACCAAACAAATATGAAACTGAAACTGACAAGCAGAGGCAACTACTTCGTGTGACCATCGACAACGTTCTGTTCTATGGCTTCGAAAAGACAAATTTCCGATGCTTTAGAGTCGGCATAATATCAATATAATGCCATCTAAAAGGTTGCTAGGTGATGGCAGCAGAGGTAACCAGATGAGACTATTTGGTTGATGTGCTGAGCTGCAGATGAAATGATGGAGGTGTCGAACGCTTCAAAGCATCAGTTTCAGTGCTGTTTCTTGTCGGCTAACATTGGTATCTTTGACAGAACCTTCTCATCGAACACTGCATATTGCTTCTTGAGCTCGATCAGGGCCTTCTCACCCACAACATCGACTTCGTCTTCATATTTCTCATAGAGCATGGGGAGCGTGTATGCCATCAGGAAAACTGCAGACGGTAGCCAAATTCAGAATGATAGACAGAACATTGCTTGGACAAGTTTACTTTATTTTCATGCTTCTCTGAACCTATGATTTTTGATGCAATGTAAGTAGACAGTCTGTTAGCACACATTTAAAGTTCACATTGGAGATATCATGTATATCAAGTTCTTCAAATTTTGAAAAGTGAAAGCGATCATATGTATGCACAGAAGACCTAGGAATGGTCATTTAGTTTTCAAAGTATTATTCAGGTTAACCAGAATAACATACATCAGACGCTTTCAGAAGACACTAATAAATTAATTTGTAATTACTAGAAAGGGGCTTACTAGTGTAAGACAGTGTCAGGAAGCTGAAGCAGCCCCCAATTATAGAAATGAACCACAGGATTCCAATTGACTGCAAGAGAATTGTGCCGGTATGAGAATACTGCATCAATCAAATAAGATGCACCAGAAGAAAAGTAACAGAAAGAACAGATGGCGCAACTCAACTTACCTTGAGGTATGTTTTAAGGTCTTTACCGGAAGCAACACTTTGCAAGGTGATGAAAGCCTCATTGATTTCTTTCCTCAGAACATGAGCTATTATCATGCATTGGGTTTCAGATAAAATGACCTCAGGGAACTTTGGAGGAGACCTGCGAATCCTAAGATGTTATATATCTCCTTCAAATAAAAAATCATCTATACTGTATATGATCTAACGGCCAAAGAATGAAGGCGAATCTAACGGCATATTAATTAGTTCCCTCGTAAAACTAGTACTCCCTCCGATCCATATTACTTGTCGCTGGTTTAGTACAAAGTTAGTACAACTTTGTACTAAACTAGCGACAAGTAATATGGATCGGAGGGAGTAATTATCTTTCACAACCGGAAAAGATCGATCCTCTATGCTAAAACAAAGCACACAGAAGAGGGGAGTGGAGGAGGATGAGGCAGAGCAAAAGAAGCAGCGAAGGAGACGAGACCTGTTGATGAAGGATGCAGCGTTGGACCAGACGAAGCTGACGGTGAGGAAGATGATGAGCAAGTGGCAGAGGAAGGTGAGGAGGTGGTAGCCGATGCCCTCGAACAGCAACCAGATGACGGTCACCCCGCCCAGGATGCTCCCGGACTTCTGCTTGTCCCTCCACATCACAAGATCAGCAGCTGACCAAAACAGAAGGCATTAGTTAGTAATTATCAGGTGTCCGTTTCATCGATCGGTTTTCACAGGCATCGTTCTCCATTGTTGCACGTACCTTTGCCTCCGCCAAGGACGTTGTGGAGCGGATGCTTCCTGCCAAACAGGTGCTTCTTCTTGGATTTATGCGACTTCTTGTCGTCGTCGTCGTCCGAGGACGACGAATCCTTCTTGAACTCATGGATCTTGTCGCCGATCTTGTCGCCAATCTTTTCCAGGAGCGACCCGTGCTCCTCGCTTTCGGACATCATCCCCTCCCGGGCCTAACCTTCGTCGCACAAACACAGCAAAGGCCAGGACATCATCACAGAGGCTAACGAATCACATCCAACAACCCTAACGCTGAGATCAGCGCGATTTCACAAAGGTTATCTACCACACATGATGCGAATGACATCTAGTACAACACGCATCATCTACATTCTGCTTTGGCAGATTAGACAGGTCGTTCCGACGAAATCGATATTCTTCACTAAATGAACGTAAGATCTATGAGAAATGGAGAGAGATCATGCAAGATCTATGAGAAATGGATAGTACATTGGAAAAGGGAATCAGATCGATGTTGGATACTTACGGTGAGGCGATGGGCGGTTTATTTACCCTCTCCCTTGTTCTTGCCGTGCGGTTATAATTTATTCTTGATTTTACCCCCCTCCCCTGCCTCCTCTATCTCTCGGTAACTCTTCCTTTTTCCCTTCCGTTTTGCTTCGGGAGAAAACCGAAATGGGAGGGATGGCGCTGCCGATATAAACGGTCGGGAGCCAAAGGCGGGGACGCTATTTAACGCCTCGATCGTCCAGTTAAATAGGACGATTAGCCGTGGACGGGGGCCCGCGGGACTCGGGAGAAAACTACTCGTGTGGTAGTGAACCTCGCATGCGGCGTTGCCTCGTTGGGGTCGGGATGTAGGCCTGTGGCCGTCCAGGTAAACAGGAATTGTCTCATAAAAAAGTGTAGTAATTACTATTTACTTCAGATATTGTTATAAGTTGATAGTTTAAGTTAAGGAGAATTGGAGTTTCAAAAGAAAAAGTTAAGGAGAATTGAACATAGCTCAGCTAGCAAGGCACGAGAGTTCACAGCCAGTCCACCAGGGTTCAAGTCTCGGCTTGAGCATTTGATGCTCATGAAGTTTTCTTCTATAAAAAAAATGCCAACAGGTTAGTCTAGCCCATGTTGGTCTTGTTTTTTTGATAGTTTAAGTTAAGCCAGACTTGTTTTGTTTCTTCTCAATCAAGTTACAAAGGGATATATTGTGTTAACTAAAAGGGGAGTTAGTACCTAATTTCGTCAGTACCCTACCCTCCCATCGATGGAAGCCCACCCTCCCACCGATCTTTTCTATCCTCACACGAACCGGTGGAGAAAACCTCCGAAAAAAGCCGGCCGATGAAACCTACTTGAACCCCCTACAAGATGCCTATCCGCACGTCCGCAATCCCGCTCCTTTCCCTCCCTCCCGCGAGTGGTATCCCTATGCTACGCCGCCTCCCTCCATCGCGATCCCCGGCGGGCCGCCGACCGCACCACCTGCCGTCCAAGTAAACATGAATTGTTTTCAAAAATAAAATGTACTTCAGAGATTGTTAAGTTGATAGTTAATTTAAGACAAACTTATTTTGTTTCTTCTCAACCAAGTTACAAAGCGATGTACTAAGAGCATCTCGAACAGCTCCCCTATTCCCCAAAAAAATCATGTATAGGGGAAGTTTTTTTTTTGCAGGTAATGTATAGGGAAAGTTGACGTAAAAAACATGCTTAGACAGTTTTTCTAAACCCAATAATTTTTAGAATCTCACCCAAAAAAACACCCCATCTTCCCTTATATTTTTTTAATACATGCCACATCAGCCCGCCGCCTTGCTGCCGCACGTCGCCGGCTACGGAAGCTCCGCCGCCTCGCCGCCGCACACCACAGATCATCGGAGCTCCACCAGAGTCTTCCATGCATGCACGCACGCACGCGCGAGAGAGATTTTAGACACAGACAGATAAGGCACATATGTCAGGCTAATTGCAGGGAAATTTGTATTGGGGATCTGCTATAGCAGTGTATCTGTATCTGAGAAATCCGATAATTTATTGAGAGAGCCCCAAAATGCACTTATAAGGGAAGGTTTTTGGGAAGCCGTTGGAGATGCTCTAAGTACCACATTATATAGATGGTAAAGAAAACTATAAAACTACAACTTGCTTCTTACATGCGAACAAAGATTGCTCACCGATTTTCTTAGAAATACCTGTAATTTTATTCATGCTCTTTATCACTGGGAGAATATCAAGTAATACCATCACTTGAGTGCTACCATGATAACCGTTTGAATTTTTTTTATTTTAGATGTGTCACATCTGGATCTCTCTTTTTTGTTTCTCTTTGTGTATTTCGGATTTTGATCTGAATTTTTTAAAGGTTGTAGACACATATGTGATGAATATTCACAATTTTGTGCTGCGACGGCTGCGATGACAGCAATGTTGTGCGTGGTGGTGGTGGTGACGCTGGTGGCACAGTCCGTGGTCTACCTTGTGTGCAAGAACTACCACCAGAACCGAAGAACACTAATGGGAAAATATCTAGTACTCTCAATCCTAGGGTGCTCCCGGTGCTCCAAAACTCGGTAGCACATTTGTAACTGTTCGAAAATATCTGAAAAAAATTCAGCACATTGACACAACATCAAAGTATGTTGTCAAAAAATATGAAATCAAAATTCAAAATATAGCTTCAGAAACATAAATGACAAATTCCACAGTAAATAGTACACAACATAAGTTGGGCTTTAGATTAGGCCCATATCACATTGGTGTACATTTTGTCATTTTTGTATCTCAAGTAATGTTTTAAATTTTAATTTGAATTTTTTTAACAACATATATTAATGTTGTGTCAATGTGCTAGATTGTTTTCAGAATTTTTTGAACATTTTAAAATATTCTAGCGAGTTTGGAGCATTGGAAGCACCCTAGGGGTGGGAGTACCAGATATTTCCCCGAACACTACTAGAGGTTTGATTGACATCGTCGGCAACAATGGTGTGAAGCAAAGCCTGGCGTGGAGCCGTGTGGAGCTGCAGCCTGCAAAGCCAGGTAGTGCCGTAGTGCTAATTAAGTAAAACACTTCCTATCAGTAGTCTACTACTGATAGGAAGCCAACGCCAGACCACTCGTTGTCCGTGGATTCTGGTTCAATCTCATGGTGGAGATAATAAACGATAATTAATCCTTATATCTCTTTAATGCCTACACTCCCGGGTTGCCAGGCCCCAATGGAGTCGGGCCAGCTGATAGGTTCGATGGGCTCAGCCCAGGCAGCTATCGAAGGTGCAGCTATGCACGAACCAAACATAAGATTGAGGTAGAAGTGGAAGGACGGAGGCGTAAAATATTTAGTACCACCTTGCGTGGAAAAAAATCTCAAAAATAATTATATGGATGAACGGACCAAAAACCAGAGAAATGCATCATCTTTTATTACTAGTAAAAGAGCCCGTGCGTTGCAACGCGAGAGAAAACATAACACATGCTCTTAACCCAACAATCATTACTCAAGACCATAAATAGGACCATCTTCTTTATTTTTTGCGAGGCATCAGCCGCTTATTCTCCTTCTCACCCTCGCTGGCGATGGCCTCGGTGTTCACACAAAATAAAATAAAAACATGTTTGAATATGGTTAATCCTAAGGCGTCTCTCTCTCTCTCTCGCTTTCTCTCACTCCCGCGATGAGAAATATGTTGTTTTCCCCTGTGACATTTTCCAGAGGTATGCATGTGTAGTTATTGATTCTTCTTTTCCCTATATGGTTATAGTGGGTGTTTATTTGCAATCCGGATTGCCGCCTGTATGAAAGAAAATGGATCTTGCGCTATAAATTATAAGTTTCCTTCCAAAACAATATTTAAAAAATATTTAACAGGTAAAATTCACAACAAATTTAGATTCCACACATTTTTGTAATAAAATTTCATATATAATATGTTCAAACCGAAGTTACGGTTTAAAAGATACAGATAATTTAGAAAATTATTTGTTTGACTTAAATATATTCCAAAATAATATTTAAAATACCTAATAGGTAAAAATAATCTCATATTCATATTCTACATATTTTTCTAATCAAATTTCATATATAACATGTTCAAATCGGAGTTACGGTTTAAAAGATATGGATGATTTAAAAAAGCATTTGTTTGACTTAGATATGATCCGCGGATCAATTACCTAAAACATCAGGGGGTTTTCAAAAACTGTAAAATAACTGTTCGGGTGTGACTTAAATCCAGACTGCGGATTGATTTCATCAAAACACAAGGACTTTTCTGAAAAATGCCATGACGGACGACCGAAACCCAATCATCTTTTATTATTATTACTAGCACATACGCCCGTGTGTTGCAACCGGAAAAATTGATATTTTGTGCAAGCATAATGTCCCACAGCACCGGATTCACTATGAAGAACATACTGTTGGGGAACGTAGCAGAATTTAAAATTTTCTACGCATCACCAAGATCAATCTATGGAGTTATCTAGCAACGAGGGAAAGGGGAGTGCATCTACATACCCTTGTAGATCGCGAGCGGAAGCGTTCAAGAGAACGTGGTTGATGGAGTCGTACTCGCCGTGATCCAAATCACCGATGACCGAGCGCCGAACTGACGGCACCTCCGCGTTCAACACACGTACGGTTGGGGAAGATATCTCCTCCTTCTTGATCCAGCAAGGGGGAAGGAGAGGTTGATGGAGATCCAGCAGCACGACGACGTGGTGGTGGAAGCAACGATGATCTCGGCAGGGCTTCGCCAAGCTCAGCGAGAGGGAGAGGTGTCACGGGAGGGAGAGGGAGGCGCCAGGGGCTTGGGTCCACAGCCCTCCCTCCCTCGTCTTTATATAGGGGTCCGGGGGGGGCGCCGGCCCCTCTAGATCCCATCTAGATGGGGGGCGGCGGCCAAGGGGGGTGGCTTGCCCCCCCAAGCCAAGTGGGGCGCCCCCACCCCTAGGGTTTCCAACCCTAGGCGCAGGGGAGGCCCAAGGGGGTGCACCAGCCCATCAGGGGCTGGTTCCCCTCCCACTTCAGCCCATGGGGCCCTCCGGGATAGGTGGCCCCACCCGGTGGACCCCCGGGACCCTTCCGGTGGTCCCGATACAATACCGGTGACCCCCGAAACTTTCCCGGTGGCCGAAACTGGACTTCCTATATACAATTCTTCACCTCCGGACCATTCCGGAACTCCTCGTGACGTCCAGGATCTCATCCGAGACTCCGAACAACTTTCGGGTTACCGCATACTAATATCTCAACAACCCTAGCATCACCGAACCTTAAGAGTGTAGACCCTACGGGTTCGGGAGACACGCAGACATGACTGAGACGACTCTCCGGTCACTAACCAACAGCGGGATCTGGATACCCATGTTGGCTCCCACATGCTCCTCGATGATCTCAACGGATGAACCACGATGTCGAGGATTCAATCAATCCTGTATACAATTCCCTTTGTCAATCGGTACGTCACTCGCCCGAGACTCGATCGTCGGTATCCCAGTACCTCGTTTAATCTCGTTACCGGCAAGTCACTTTACTCGTAGCGTAATGCATGATCCCGTGATCAACCACTTGGTCACATTGAGCTCATTATGATGATGCATTACCGAGTGGGCCCAGAGATACCTCTCCGTCATACGGAGTGACAAATCTCAGTCTTGATTCATGCCAACCCAACAGACACTTTCGGAGATACCCGTAGTGCACCTTTATAGTCACCCAGTTATGTTGTGACGTTTGGCACACCCAAAGCACTCCTACGGTAACCGGGAGTTGCACAATCTCATGGTCTAAGGAAATGATACTTGACATTCGGAAAAGCTCTAGCAAACGAACTACACGATCTTGTGCTATGCTTAAGATTGGGTCTTGTCCATCACATCATTCTCCTAATGATGTGATCCCGTTATCAATGACATCTAATGTCCATAGTCAGGAAGCCATGACTATCTTTTGATCAACGAGCTAGTCAACTAGAGGCTCACTAGGGACGTGTTGTGGTCTATGTATTCACACATGTATTACGATTTTCGGATAACACAATTATAGCATGAACAATAGACAATTATCATGAACAAGGAAATATAATAATAACCATGTTATTATTGCCTCTAGGGCATATTTCCAACAGTCTCCCACTTGCACTAGAGTCAATAATCTAGTTACATTGTGATGAATCGAACACCCATAGAGTTCTGGTGTTGATCATGTTTTGCTCTAGGGAGAGGTTTAGTCAACGGATCTGCTACATTCAGGTCCGTATGTACTTTACAAATATCTATGTCTCCATTTTGAACACTTTCACGAATGGAGTTGAAGCGATGCTTGATATGCCTGGTCTTCCTGTGAAACCTGGACTCCTTCAAGGGCAATAGCTCCAGTGTTGTCACAGAAGAGAGTCATCGGGCCCGATGCATTAGGAATGACTCCTAGGTCGGTAATGAACTCCTTCACCCAGATTGCTTCTTGTGCTGCCTCCGAGGCTGCCATGTACTCCGCTTCACATGTAGATCCCGCCACAACGCTTTGCTTGCAACTGCACCAGCTTACTACCCCACCATTCAAAATATACACGTATCCGGTTTGTGACTTAGAGTCATCCAGATCTGTGTCGAAGCTAGCATCGACGTAACCCTTTACGACGAGCTCTTCGTCACCTCCATAAACGAGAAACATATCCTTAGTCCTCTTTGGGTACTTCAGGATATTCTTGACCGCTGTCTAGTGTTCCATGCCGGGATTACTTTGGTACCTTCCTACCAAACTTACGGCAATGTTTACATCAGGTCTGGTACACAACATGGCATACATAATAGACCCTATGGCCGAGGCATAGGGGACGACACTCATCTTTTCTCTATCTTCTGCCGTGGTCGGGCATTGAGCCGTGCTCAATTGCACACCTTGCAATACAGGTAAGAACCCCTTCTTGGACTGATCCATATTGAACTTCTTCAATATCTTGTCAAAGTACGTACTTTGTGAAAGACCAATGAGGCGTCTCGATCTATCTCTATAGATTTTGATGCCTAATATATAAGCAGCTTCTCCAAGGTCCTTCATTGAAAAACACTTGTTCAAGTAGGCCTTTATGCTTTCCAAGAATTCTATACCATTTCCCATCAACAGTATGCCATCCACATATAATATGAGAAATGCTATGGAGCTCCCACTCACTTTCTTGTAAACACAGGCTTCTCCATAAGTCTGTGTAAACCCAAATGCTTTGATCATCTCATCAAATCGAATGTTCCAACTCCGAGATGCTTGCACCAGCCCATAGATTGAGCGTTAAGAAATGTCATTTTGACGTCCATTTGCTATATCTCATAATCATAGAATGCGGCAATTGCTAACATGATTCGGACGGACTTCAGCTTCACTACGGGTGAGAAAGTCTCATCGTAGTCAACCCCTTGAACTTGTCTATAACCCTTAGCGACGTGTCAAGCCTTGTAGATGGTCACATTACCATCTGCATCTGTCTTCTTTTTAAAGATCCATTTATTTTCTATGGCTCGCCGATCATCGGGCAAGTCAGTCAAAGTCCATACTTCGTTTTCATACATGGATCCTATCTCGGATTTCATGGCTTCTAGCCATTTGTCGGAATCTAGGCCCGCCATCGCTTCCTCATAGTTCGAAGGTTCACCGTTGTCTAACAACATGATTTCCAAGACAGGGTTGTCGTACCACTCTGGTGCGGAACGTGTCCTTGTGGACCTATGAAGTTCAGTAGCAACTTGGTCTGAAGTTTCATGATCATCATCATTAACTTCCTCTCTAGTCGGTGCAGGCACCTCAGGAACATTTTCCTGAGTTGCGCCACTTTCCGGTTCAAGAGGTAATACTTCATCAAGTTCTACTTTCCTCCCACTTACTTCTTTCGAGAGAAACTCTTTCTCTAGAAAGGATCCATTCTTGGCAACAAAGATCTTGCCTTCGGATCTGAGGTAGAAGGTATACCCAATAGTTTCTTTAGGGTATCCTATGAAGACGCATTTTTCCGACTTGAGTTCGAGCTTTTCAGGTTGAAGTTTCTTGACATAAGCATCGCATCCCCAAACTTTTAGAAACGACAGCTTAGGTTTCTTCCCAAACCATAATTCATGCAGTGTCGTCTCAACGGAGCCCTATTTAAAGTGAATGCGGCAGTCTCTAAAGCATAGCCCCAAAATGACAGCGGTAGATCGGTAAGAGACATCATAGATCGCACCATATCCAATAGAGTGCGATTACGACGTTCGGACACACCATTACGCCGAGGTGTTCCAGGCGGCGTGAGTTGTGAAACTATTCCATATTTCCTTAAGTGCGTGCCAAATTCGTGACTCAAGTATTCTCCCCCACGATCTGATCGCAAGAACTTGATTTTGCTGTCACGTTGATTCTCAACCTCACTCAGAAATTCCTTGAACTTTTCAAAGGTCTCAGACTTGTGTTTCATTAAGTAGACATACCCATATCTACTCAAGTCATCAGTGAGGGTGAGAACATAACGATAGCCACCGCGAGCCTCAACACTCATTGGACCGCACACATCAGTATGTATGATTTCCAATAAGTTGGTTGCTCGCTCCATTGTTCCTGAGAATGGAGTCTTGGTCATTTTACCCATGAGGCATGGTTCGCACGTGTCAAATGATTCATAATCAAGAGACTCCAAAAGTCCATCTGCATGGAGCTTCTTCATGCGTTTGACACCTATGTGACCAAGGTGGCAGTGCCACAAGTATGTGGGACTATTATTATCAACCTTACATCTTTTGGTATTCACACTATGAATATGTGTAACATTACGCTCGAGATTCACTAAGAATAAACCATTCACCAGCGGGGCATGACCATAAAACATATCTCTCATATAAATAGAACAACCATTATTCTCGGATTTAAATGAGTAGCCATCTCGTATTAAACGAGATCCTGATACAATGTTCATGCTCAAAGCTGGCAATAAATAACAATTATTGAGGTTTAAAACTAATCTCGTAGGTAAATGTAGAGGTAGCGCGCCAACGGCGATCACATCGACCTTGGAACCATTCCCGACGTGCATCGTCACCTCGTCCTTCGCAAGTCTCCGCTTATTCCGCAGCTCCTTCTTTGAGTTACAAATGTGAGCAACCGCACCGGTATCAAATACCCAGGAGCTACTACGAGTAATGGTAAGGTACACATCAATTACATGTATATCACATATACCTTTAGTGTTGCCGGCCTTCTTGTCCGCTAAGTATTTGGGGCACTTCCGCTTCCAGTGACCACTTCCCTTGCAATAAAAACACTCAGTCTCGGGCTTGGCTCCATTCTTTGGCTTCTTCCCGGCAGCTTGCTTACCGGGCGCGGCAACCCCTTTGCCGTCCTTCTTGAAGTTCTTCTTACCCTTGCCTTTCTTAAACTTAGTGGTTTTATTCACCATCAACACTTGATGTTCCTTTTTGATCTCCACCTCCGCTGATTTCAGCATTGAATATATCTCAGGAATGGTCTTTTCCACCCCCTGCATATTGAAGTTCATCACAAAGCTCTTGTAGCTCGGTGGAAGCGACTGAAGGATTCTGTCAATGACTGCGTCATCCGGGAGATTAACTCCCAGCTAAGTCAAGCGGTTGTGCAACCCAGACATTTTGAGTATGTGCTCACTGACAGAACTATTTTCCTCCATCTTACAACTGAAGAACTTGTCGGAGACTTCATATCTCTCGACCCGGTCATGAGCTTGGAAAACCATTTTCAGCTCTTCGAACATCTCATATGCTCCGTGTTGCTCAAAATGCTTTTGGAGCCCCGGTTCTAAGCTGTAAAGCATGCCGCACTGAACGAGGGAGTAATCATCAGCACGCTGCTGCCAAGCGTTCATAACGTCTTGGTTCTCTGGGATGGGTGCATCACCTAGGGGTGCTTCTAGGACATAATCTTTCTTGGCAGCTATGAGGATGATCCTCAGGTTCCGGACCCAGTCCGTATAGTTGCTGCCATCATCTTTCAGCTTGGTTTTCTCTAGGAACGCGTTGAAGTTGAGGGCAACATTAGTGTGGGCCATTTGATCTACAAGACATATTGTAAAGATTTAAGACTAAGTTCATCTAATCAAATTATTCAATGAACTCCCACTCAGATAGACATCCCTCTAGTCATCTAAGTGAAACATGATCCGAGTCAACTAGGCCGTGTCCGATCATCACATGAGACGGACTAGTCAACATCGGTGAACATCTTCATGTTGATCGTATCTTCTATACGACTCATGCTCGACCTTTCGGTCTTCCCTGTTCCGAGGCCATGTCTGTACATGCTAGGCTCGTCAAGTCAACCTAAGTGTATTGCGTGTGTAAATCTGGCTTACACCCGTTGTATTCGAACGTTAGAATCTATCACACCCGATCATCACGTGGTGCTTCGAAACAACGAACCCTCGCAATGGTGCATAGTTAGGGGGAACACTTTCTTGAAATTATTACGAGGAATCATCTTATTTAAGCTACCGTCGTTCTAAGCAAATAATATGTAAAACATGATAAACATCACATGCAATCAAATAGTGACATGATATGGCCAATACCACTTTGCTCCTTATGATCTCCATCTTTGGGGCGCCATGATCATCGTCGTCACCGGCATGACACCATGATCACCATCATCGTGATCTCCATCATCGTGTCTTCATGAAGTTGTCTCGTCATCTATTACTTCTACTACTATGGCTAACGATTTAGCAATAAAGTAAAGTAATTACATGACATTATATATTGACACGCAGGTCATAAATAAATTAAGACAACTCCTATGGCTCCTGCCGGTTGTCATACTCATCGACATGCAAGTCGTGATTCCTATTACGAGAACATGATCAATATCATACATCACATATATCATTCATCACATCCTTTTGGCCATATCACATCACACAACACATGCTGCAAAAACAAGTTAGACGTCCTCTAATTGTTGTTGCAAATTTTTATGTGGCCGCTATAGGTTTCTTAGCAAGAACGTTTCTTACCTACGCCAAAACCACAACGTGATATGCCAATTTCTATTTACCCTTCATAAGGACCCTTTTCATTGAATCCGATCCGACTAAAGTGGGAGAGACAGACACCCGCTAGCCACCTTATGCAACTAGTGCATGTCAGTCGGTGGAACCAGTCTCACGTAAGCGTACGTGTAAGGTCGGTCCGGGCCGCTTCATCCCACGATGCCGCCGAATCAAGATAAGACTAGTAAAGGTAAGTAAATTGACAAAATCAACGCCCACAACAACTTGTGTTCTACTCGTGCATAGAAACTACGCATAGACCTAGCTCCTGATGCCACTGTTGGGGAACGTAGCAGAATTTAAAATTTTCTACGCATCACCAAGATCAATCTATGGAGTTATCTAGCAACGAGGGAAAGGGGAGTGCATCTACATACCCTTGTAGATCGCGAGCGGAAGCGTTCAAGAGAACGGGGTTGATGGAGTCGTACTCGTCGTGATCCAAATCACCGATGACCGACCGCCGAACGGACGGCACCTCCGCGTTCAACACACGTACGGTTGGGGAAGACGTCTCCTCCTTCTTGATCCAGCAAGGAGGAAGGAGAGGTTGATGGAGATCCAGCAACACGACGGCGTGGTGGTGGAAGCAACGGTGATCTCGGCAGGGCTTCGCCAAGCTCAGCGAGAGGGAGAGGTGTCACGGGAGGGAGAGGGAGGCGCCAGGGGCTTGGGTCTGCAGCCCTCCCTCCCTCCTCTTTATATAGGGGTCCAGGGGGGCGCCGGCCCCTCTAGATCCCATCTAGATGGGGGGGGGCAGCGACCAAGGGGGGTGGCTTGCCCCCCAAGCCAAGTGGGCGCCCCCACCCCTAGGGTTTCCAACCCTAGGCGCAGGGGGAGGCCCAAGGGGGGCGCACCAGCCCATCAGGGGCTGGTTCCCCTCCCACTTCAGCCCATGGGGCCCTCCAGGATAGGTGGCCCCACCCGGTGGACCCCCGGGACCCTTCCGGTGGTCCCGGTACAATACTAGTGACCCCCGAAACTTTCTCGGTGGCCGAAACTGGACTTCCTATATACAATTCTTCACCTCCGGACCATTCTAGAACTCCTCGTGACGTCCGGGATCTCATCCGGGACTCCGAACAACTTTCAGGTTACCGCATACTAATATCTCAACAACCCTAGCATCACCGAACCTTAAGTGTTTAGACCCTACGGGTTCGGGAGACACACAGACATGACCGAGACGACTCTCCAGTCACTAACCAACAGCAGGATCTGGATACCCATGTTGGCTCCCACATGCTCCTTGATGATCTCATCGGACGAACCACGATGTCAAGGATTCAATCAATCATGTATACAATTCCCTTTGTCAATCGGTACGTTACTCGCCCGAGACTTGATCGTCGGTATCCCAATACCTCGTTTAATCTCGTTACCGACAAGTCACTTTACTCGTACCGTAATGCATGATCCCGTGATCAACCACTTGGTCACATTGAGCTCATTATGATGATGCATTACCGAGTGGGCCCAGAGATACCTCTCCATCATATGGAGTGACAAATCCCAGTCTCGATTCATGCCAACCCAACAGACACTTTCGGAGATACCCATAGTGCACCTTTATAGTCACCCAGTTACATTGTGACGTTTGGCACACCCAAAGCACTCCTACGGTATCCGGGAGTTGCACAATCTCATGGTCTAAGGAAATGATACTTGACATTCGGAAAAGCTCTAGCAAACGAACTACACGATCTTGTGCTATGCTTAGGATTGGGTCTTGTCCATCACATCATTCTCCTAATGACGTGATCCCGTTATCAATGACATCTAATGTCCATAGTTAGGAAACCATGACTATCTTTTGATCAACGAGCTAGTCAACTAGAGGCTCACTAGGGACGTGTTGTGGTCTATGTATTCACACATGTATTACGATTTCTGGATAACACAATTATAGCATGAACAATAGACAATTATCATGAACAAGGAAATATAATAATAACCATGTTATTATTGCCTCTAGGGCATATTTCCAACACATACTGCAACACAACATCCTTCTACAAAATGAACATAAAAAAATACGTTGCAATTTAGTCGTGTTCATATTTTCTTTGACGAGCCTAATCTCCCACTGATTCTATTTAACTATAATCATTTTTAATTACATTTAAGTATAATTCTTTCATTAATTACCATGACGTCCTTACTCGTTTTAGTCGGGAATAAAATCCTTCCTTTTCTAATGTAGTAGCCCCAACAAATTGAAGCCTGCAGATCCTTCCTTTTAATTATCCTACCTTTTTACCTCAAATCCTTCATGTAGAATTTATTAAGACCGCAATCTTTCTTTTAGTTATTCCACCGGTTTACCCATAATCCTTTCTTTAATTAGCCACATTCATTTAAATATTCTATTTAAGCCCACAATCCTTCCTTTATTAGCTTATTCGCTTAATTAGCTCACCCTAAACATGACGACTGCCACTCGTATATTTAGAATGAGTTGGGATTAGTAAATGTGAAAGGCGCATAGGTCGTTGGTTTTTACATTAAAGAGCTATAGACATGAGGTCATGTGTTCAATTCTCACAATGTTAATCTATTTTGACCCAAATATTTTTTTCACGAAAGCTCATTAGAGGCCCATCAACATACAAGTACCTGGGCCAGATTGCTTAGCGTGTATAAACCAAACGAAAAGGATTAAACCAAACCAAGAATACCTATTCCCTTTAATAGTAGGTATAGATATAGATTATTATTTTTTGCAGGGTGAAAGAGCTTTATTCCATTGTCACAGGGTTACAATCTCGAGCCAGCTGCTCCTCACAACACGGAGGGCTCGAATTCAACCATACCGCAGTACAACACTCGGTACGGCTATAATGTGTCAAAAGATGTGCTACCCTGTTTTATACTCTACTAATTTTCTTAGGAACAAAAACCCTATCAACCAAAATTGCTTTAATCTCTGCATCTAAATGACCATATGCAGACTTAGAAAGAGTGTCGCCCGAGAGGATAGCCAACAAGTTGATAGAATCTGATTGAACGATCATCGGTTTGTCAGAATGCTGACTGGTCAGTGCCAGTCCTTGCATAAGAGCATGGATCTCCGACTCCAGTGCATCATTACAATTAAATATATACATGTACGCCACAAAAATCATAGCTCCATCCTCATTCCGTAAAACCACCCCAGCCGATGCACGTCCATCCTGTTGAGAGTACAACCATCTACTGAAAGAGCAACCCAACCTTCAGGTGGGTGAGGCCACGGCTCGGGAATTTCTAAACACTGTATGTTCTCTGTACGATGTATGTTACCAAGTGACATCTTTCCTTTGATGATCTCATCCACACTATACATCCTGACCAAATTGATGGACTTATAGTAACTGTCCAGATAATCAACAGTCACATCCACAGGGGTCTCACACTTGCCATGTGCAAAATCATTACGTAACTGCCATATGCACCAAATAGTCATAATCACCATATCCCTTGTTTGAGCTGAACACTTTGAAAGAAACTGCAGTAGCCAATCTTGACCAGAATCAGTAAGTGTAGACTCATGAGGGAGCGACCAGATTTTGCGCAGGCCGTCCCATACTTCCCTTCACTAGTAGAAAAGGGGGCTTTCGTTCGGGCCTGGCCAGCCCATTAGTCTCGGTTCTTCCACGAACCGGGACCAATGGATGCATTTGTCCTGGTTCGTGAGCCCAGGGGGCCGGCCGGGGCCTCGTGGGCATTGGTCCCGATTCGTATGGACCCATTTGTCCCGGTTCTAGGCACGAACCGGGACCAATGGTCCTCGCTCTTGGTCCACAACCATTGGTCCCGGTTCTTGGCTTGAACCGGGACAGAAGGCTGGGCTTTAGTCCCGGTTCCAACCACGAACCGGGACAAATGAGTTGCCTATATATACCCCTCGCCCATGAGTAGAGCACTCCACAGTGCTCTGTTTTTTCTCGCCGACGAGGAGAGGGCATTTGGGTGCTCTAGCTCACCTCCTATGCACACGAGGTGTTCGATAAAATGCCCGAGCCACGCTAGTTAAGCTTTCTCCTCTCGAAGCTCGACCTCGAAGCTCCATTTTCCCCGAGATTTGTCTAGGTTTAGCGGTTCGTCACGTCCCGTCCCCGTCTTCACCGCCGTCGATCGCACGCGCCGATCTCGTCGCCTGCACCACTGTGGTGAGCCTCTTATCTTCTTCTGAAAGAAAAATATTATTACTTTAGATAGATATATACTTGTCTAATTTTCTTACTTTTATTATTGCTTGTTATTATATAGTGCGATGGTTTTGGTATCCGCCCCCGTCGGCCCTCGTCCTGGCTATGATTCGGATGTGGTATATATTATCTTTTACAACTATTTGGTTCATTTATTGTTTACGACAATTATGCCCATCAAGTTGACATAGATTTTATTTATGTAGGAGGTAGTTGAACCCAAAATTCCAACCGACCCTATTGTCGAGAGGTTAAATTTAGTTGAAGAAGAAAACAATTACTTGAAGGAAAAAATAAAAAAAATTGAGGAGGAGAAGATGATATTGGAGTTGCATGTTGCGGATGTCGTCGATGATCACAAGATCAAGATGAATGCAATGCGTTTGAAGATGAGAAAGATTAGAAAATGTGCCATTCATACCGAGGCTTGGTATCATTATGCCGTTGGATCAATTTTTACCTTGGTTGTGATTATGATCGCATTTATTGTTGCATTGAAAGGTTTCACATAGTTTCAATGGATGGTTTAACTAGATGCTCTTAGAGCTATATGTTGTTCAATGAGAACTATGTATGTACTTTGTTTTTAATGTGATGATAAACTTCTATTAATTTGGTCACTTATCTATCCATGTGAATCTGTAATGGTTTTTGACACATAATGTGATGATGAACTTCTATTATTTTGGTCACTTATCTATCCATGTGGCTTTGAATGGTTCATTTTGAACACACAAAAAGTCTGGAGTTGAAATAAGTTCAAAAAATGAAATCCCTTTGTAACAGATGAGTTTTCGTCCGAACCCCTGATACTTCAAAAGAAATTGTCCATTTTGTACACGAAGTGCATACAGTTTTTGCCGTAACCCTCTCAACTTTTTAGCACATGCTATGTGGGTGAAATGATGATACCATGCCAACTTTCAACCTTTTTAGAGTTCATTTGTAGTGCTTTTCAATATCAAGGTCATTTAGCTAAAAACAATCAGTAAATGCATGAAAAATAACAAATGAAGTCAGAAAGGGTTGAAAATTGATGATGTGCCTTTGAATGGTGCATTTTGAAAACACAAAAAGTCTGGAGTTCAAATAAGTTCAAGAAAATAAAATCCCTTTGTAACAGATGAGTTTCCGTATGAAACTCTTATACTTCGAAAGAGATTGTCTGTTTTATCCATGAAGTGCATCTAGTTTTTGCCTTAACCCTCTAAACTTTTATGCACATGCTATGTGGGTGAAATGATGATACCATGCCAACTTTCAACATTTTTAGAGTTCATTTGAAATGCTTCTCAATTTTAGGGTCATTTAGTGCAGAAAGAATGAACTAATAGCAAAAATAATGAACTTAAAATAATCAATTATAATATTATGTTATGATCAACTAAAACAAAACTATAATATTCTTCAATAGAAAAAACAATAAACTAAAAAGTTTTTATAAAACTCTAATAGGAAAAGAAATCAACTAAAAAGTTTTTATAAACCTCTAGTATTTTTTAAACTACAATTATATAAAATTTATGCAACTAAAATTATCAAAGTATTTTTTGTTCAAAACATTAATGGCAAAAAGAATTTTCATAAAGAAATTATTTTGTTAAAAACTTTAATAGAAAACTAAAATAACAAAATTTGTTCTTGATTAAAACAGAGATTTCAAATTACCTAAAAATTACCAAATTTAATATAATGATAAAACACAATAATGTTAAATAGCTGGAAAAGAATCACTAAAAAATCTATTTTTCAATAAACTTATTCACAAACTAGTATTCACACTAATTTAAAAGAATTCAAATTTGAAAATTAATGACACTAACAGAAAGTCTATAATTTTAGTGACGCTACAACAAAAAAATTTAAAGAAATAAAGCAAAAAAGAAAAGAAATAAATAATGCAAAAAACAAAACAAAAAACTAAAAAATGCCACCTACTGGGCCACAATGGCCGGAATACGACTAGAAACCCCATTGGGCCAGGATTCAGGCCCGCGGCTGGTCTAGCAGGCCCATAGGCACAAGTGACGGATTAGGCCCGAAAGCCTGCAGTTTAGAGGAGCTCGAGAGGGTGGGCATAGCAGGATTATAAACCACTCTCGAGCTCTTTCAACTAGCAAGGTGGGACTAAACTTTTGACGTGGGCAGCAGAAGGCCTTTGGTCCCGGTTGGTGGCACCAACCGGGACTAAAGGGGTGCATTGGTCCCGGTTGGTGGCACCAACCGGTACCAATGCCCCCCCTTCAGTCCCGGTTCGTGCCACCAACCGGGACTAAAGGCCGCCGCTTCCCGCCCTTTGGCTGCTGAAAAGAGGCCTTTGGTCCCGGTTGGTGGCACCAACCGGTACTAAAGGTCGCATTCATCCCGGTTCGCCCCGACGCCGCCGCCAGGCTGCCCCTCTGCGCCTCACCGTCGCCGTCGTCACCCCTGCCTCTGACGCCGTCCCACGCCGGCCAGACGCCGTCGCCGCCCCACGCCCCCTTCCTCCTCGTCGCCCGTTGCCGCGCCCCACCCGCCCCCGGCCTGCCTAATCATCGCCCGTCACCGTAGTGCCCCTCATCGTCGCCGCCCCCTGCCTCCTCGTCGCCTGTCGGCGCGCCCCTCACCGTCGCCCCTGTGCATGCCCTACCTCCTCGTCGATCGCCACCCCCTTAGTAAGCTCATATGAATTTTCCTAATTTAGATGTGTAGTTAATTGAGTTGTTATAATTTGTTCATAAATGAATATGCAAAAGTTAGATTTTTTTTCCATATATAATGTAGATGTATATGTAGTGTATGTATGTATGGATGGATGTGTAGTTATATTATTTTAGTTTATGTTTAGTTTAGTTTTAAGATTAGGAAAATTTCAGATGTGTAGTTATATTTATTTAGATGTATAGTTAATTTAGATGTTGTAATTTGTTCATAAAATTCTGTGCACTTTTGTATAGAAACTTTATTTTTTTCATATGTACGAAAATGTAGAATGAAAACGAAAACAAACATATAAGAAAAAACAAAGGAAAAATGAAGAAGGAAAAGAAAACCGGCCGGCCCGGCCACCACCGGATTTTCATAAAGTGTTTCCACCGATGAGTCCACATCGCACCGATCGAGCACCCGCGGCGAAGCAAGTCTTTTTTTTAAGGTAGTTATTTGTTAAAGTGAGGGGGGCGTCGGGAGCACCCCCCGGCCCTCTCGCTCGACCAAAACTCCAGAGGACACCCAAACCCTAGAAAAAACGATGTCGGTCTCCTACCCCCTCCCGCCGCGCCCCTACCCGATCGACAAACTCTCTTGAGGCCACCCAAATTTACCAAGTTAAAAAGCATTATCGTCGAGGCCACCCCGAACCCTTGAAGCATTGTTGAGGCCACCCTGGACCCTCGAAGCGTTGCCGAGGCCACCCCAAACCCTAGAGAAGCGTCGAGTCCAGGCCACTAATATGATTCCTCATTGTGCTTAGCTAGCTAGTTCTACGTTTTCCACTAATATATCCATCTGTCATGTTTGAATAACAATTGCCATATTGTAAATATTTGCAGAAACTATGGATCTGCATCCCCGAGACGAAGCAACAGAAGCGGTGTTGGGGGGAGATAATCACGCACGGAAGTGATGTCGTCTTGTCGCTTCTCAACGACACATGCACCGATGGTCTGGAAAGACAGGATGAAGAAGCAGGCTACGACGATGATGATCAAACAATGGAGGAGGAAGGACACCGTGATGACAGCTCCGATGACCGAATGGAGGGGGAAGGACACCGTGATGACGGCTTCGGTGACCGAACGGAGTCCGGCCAGGTATATATATTAATTAATTAAGCATGTGCTGACTATAGCTAATTGATGCATTAATTGTTTTTGGTATGTGCACATATTAACTCTCTTCTTTTTCTTCTTTTCTAGCCCTCCGGATCGAGCAACACTTCAGTAACGAGACGAGGCCCAAAAAGAAAATTGCGCGCGGATGAAAGGTACATGATCATCGAAATTAATCGTGCTGGCCAACCGATTGAACCCCTTTGGACCAAGCAAAAATTTAATGCTCAGTGCGGGGTTCTAGTTAGGGACATGATCCCGATCAACATCGATCAATGGTTGAAGCCTAAGGACAAAGACTCTCAGGTGTCTTATGTCAGCGATAGGCAGAAAGCTAATCTTTGGACCGCGCTGCAGGAAAATTTCACCTTCCTGCCAGAGGAGGATCCGGAGAATCCAGTTAAAAAGCCAATGATCAAAGCTTATGCTCTTAAGAAGATGGCTGAGCTATTCAGGAGGTGGAAGAATGAGCTGAAATCATCGCTTGTCGACCAAGACAAGACTCCAGAATTCATCGGCCGATTTGAGAAGATCAAAGATCAGTGGCCCGCATTTGTCACCAAAAAGAAATCTAAGAGAGCAGCGAAGATGTCAGCGACAAACAAGAAAAATGCTGCAAAGAAGAAGCATCACCATCGCACGGGGTCAGGTGGCTACCTGAAAGCCCGGCCGTTGTGGGACAAGGCTGAGAATGACCTCATTGATAAAGGGATCGAACCAGATACGCGACGCTGGCCAGACCGTTGCAGGACTTGGTTCTTCGGGGTTGGGGGAAAATTGGACCATGTAACAAGGAAGTGCGTTTGGACCAACGAGCAGCTGAACACACCCATCGAGAAGCTTCAGGAGTATATCAAAAAGGCGGAGGAAGGGACGTTCGTTTCGGACAGAGAGAACGGCGAGCTCACAGAGGCCCTCGGGAATCCTGAGCATCCTGGACGGACCCGAGACACGCCAGGCTCCCTTTCGTGGAAGAGTGGATTTCACGATGCAGGCGGTTACAAACGCTGGGAGAGGAAGAAGAAAAAGGAGTTGACCCAACTACAGGCGCTGCACGCAAGGGTACAAGCGCTAGAGGAATGAGACGAGGCCCGCAGCACGCGACCTGCCGAAGCTGCTACACCCGAAGCTACCTCGCCATCTCAGCGGAGAAGTAGTGTGGCTTCCACGGAGCTGCTTCAGGAGCCTGTCTTCACGGCTCATGCTAGCTACCCCATGGATGCTATCACGGAGTCTCAGAATTGCCACCTTATGACGCGGTGGATGGAATTTAAAGTCAAGGCGGTTGTTGGCTCTGTTGCACCTCCTGAACCTGGCGCAACTTTTCACTGCCGGCCGATTCCAAAAGGATATGCTAGGGTGATGGTGGATGAAATCACAGAAGGATTTGAGGACCTCCAGCTTGACCACCCTACGGGTGACGGTGAGACTCGGCTGGGTTCTTGTCTGAAGACTCCATGCCTATGGCGGAAGGAGCTCATCAACCTTCCGAACTGGACGCCTCCTCCTCCTCCTCCGGCGAGTTAGGGCACTCCGCCTCCTCCACCGCCTCCTTCTCCGGCGCGTGGCGGCACTCCGCCTCCTTCTCCACCTGCGCCGGCGCGCCCGAGCAGCCACCAGCCTCCTCCTTCTCCGCCTTGCCAGCAAGGGCGGAAGAGACCCGCCGCCGCCCTGGCTGCTCCGGCGCGTCGTAGTCCTTCTCCTTCGCCTCGTAAGAAAGCACTAAAGAAGACAGCCGCGGCCGCTTCGTCTGCTCCGGTGTCTAGTAGTACAGCCAGAGGCAGGAGGCAATACAGATTCGGTCCACCTCTCAAGCCTCTAGAGAAGTTACCATACAAGAGGACCGTGGAAGAAAACGCGAAGATCATGGAAAAAGAAGTGAATGATTTCTTTGAAGGGGTGAAAGCAAAGAGAGATCCACCTCCGGAGGAGAAGGTAGACCGGGTGAAAGCAAAGCGCACTATCGATGCCCTGAGGAAACCACCAAAGTCTCCGCTGAAAAACAACTATGAGCGCATTACTGCAAAGGTATATGCTACCTCTTGAGCACTGCGTTGGTTTTCCCTGAAGAGGAAGGGATGATGCAGCAAAGTACCGTAAGTATTTCCCTCAGTTTTTGAGAACCAAGGTATCAATCCGGTAGGAGGCTACGCGGGAGTCCCTCGTACCTGCACAAAACAAATAAATCCTCGCAACCAACACAAATAGGGGTTGTCAATCCCTACTGGGCCACTTACAAGAGTGAGATCTGATAGATATGATAAGATAATATTTTTGGTTTTTTATAAGAAAGATGCAAAGTAAAATAAAAGCAAAAGGAAATAACTAAGTATTGATAGATTAATATGATGAAGATAGACCCGTGGGCCATAGGTTTCACTAGTGGCTTCTCTCGAGAGCATAAGTATTCTACGGTGGGTGAACAAATTACTGTTGAGCAATTGACAGAATTGAGCATAGTTAAGAGAATATCTAGGTATGATCATGTATATAGGCATCACGTCCGAGACAAGTAGACCGACTCCTGCCTGCATCTACTACTATTACTCCACTCATCGACCGCTATCTAGCATGCATCTAGAGTATTAAGTTAATGAAAACAGAGTAACGCCTTAAGCAAGATGACATGATGTAGAGGGATAAACTCATGCAATATGATGAAAACCCCATCTTGTTATCCTCGATGGCAACAATATAATACGTGCCTTGCTGCCCCTACTGTCACTGGGAAAGGACAACGCAAGATTGAACCGAAAGCTAAGCACTTCTCCCATTGCAAGAAAGATCAATCTAGTAGGCCAAACCAAAATGATAATTCGAAGAGGCTTGCAAAGATAACCAATCATACATAAAAGAATTCAGAGAAGATTCAAATATTGTTCATAGATAGACTTGATCATAAACCCATAATTCATCAGTCTCAACAAACACACCACAAAAAGAAGATTACATCGAATGGATCTCCACAAGAGAGAGGGGGGAACTTTGTATTGAGATCCAAAAAGAGAGAAGAAGCCATCAAGCTACTAAGTATGGACCCGTAGGTCTGAAGTAAACTACTCACACTTCATCGGAGGGGCTATGGTGTTGATGTAGAAGCCCTCCGTGATCGATGCCCCCTCTGGCAGAGCTCCGGAATAGGCCCCAAGATGGGATCTCGTGGATACAGAAAGTTGCAGCGGTGGAATTAAGGTTTTGGCTCCGTATCTGATTGTTTGGGGGTACGTAGGTATATATAGGAGGAAGGAGTACGTCGGTGGAGCAACAGGGGGCCCACGAGGGTGGAGGGCGCGCCTGGGGGAGGTAGGCGCGCCCCCTACCTCGTGGCCTCCTCTTTTGTGTCTTGACGTAGGGTCCAAGTCTCCTGGGTCTTGTTCGTTGAGAAAATCACGTTCCCGAAGGTTTCATTCTGTTTTGACTCCGTTTGATATTCCTTTTCTTCGAAACCCTAAAACAGGCAAAAAACAGCAATTCTGGGCTAGGCCTCCGGTTAATAGGTTAGTCCCAAAAATAATATAAAAGTGGATAATAAAGCCCAATAATGTCCAAAACAGTAGATAATATAGCATGGAGCAATAAAAAATTATAGATACGTTGGAGACGTATCAAGCATCCCCAAGCTTAATTCCTGCTCGTCCTCGAGTAGGTAAATGAAAAAAAAGAATTTTTGATGCGGAGTGCTACTTGGCATAATTTTAATGTAATTCTTCTTAATTGTGGTATGAATATTCGGATCCGAAAGATTCAAGACAAAAGTTCATATTGACATAAAAATAATAATACTTCAAGCATACTAACAAAGCAATTATGTCTTCTCAAAATAACATGGCCAAAGAAAGTTCATCCCTACAAAATCATATAGTTTATTCATGCTTCATTTTCGTCACACAAGAATGATCTCATCATGCACAACCCCGATGACAAGCCAAGCAATTGTTTCATACTTTAGTAATCTCAAACCTATAAACTTTCACGCAATATATGAGCGCGTGCCATGGACATAGCACTATGGGTGGAATAGAATATAATGAGTGGGGTTATGTGGAGAAGACAAAAAAAGGAGAAAGTCTCACATCAACGAGGCTAATTAATGGGCTATGGAGATGCCCACCGATTGATGTTAATGCAAGGAGTAGGGATTGCCATGCAACAGATGCACTAGAGCTATAAATGTATGAAAGCTCAACAAAAGAAACTGGTGGGTGTGCATCCAACTTGCTTGCTCACGAAGACATAGGGCACTTGAGGAGGTCCATTGTTGGAATATACAAGCCAAGTTCTATAATGAAAATTCCCACTAGTATATGAAAGTGACAAAACAAGAGACTCTCTATCATGAAGATTACGGTGCTACTTTGAAGCACAAGTGTGGCAAAGGATAGTAACATTGTCCCTTCTCTCTTTTTCTCTCATTTTTGGGGCCTTCTCTTTTTTTTATGTATGGCCTTTCTCTTTTTTGGGCCTTCTCTTTTTTATGGCCTTTTTTATTCCTCACTTGGGACAATGCTCTAGAAAATGATGATCATTACACTTCTATTTATTTACAACTCAATGATTACAACTCGATACTAGAACAAAATATGACTCTATATGAATGCCTCCGGTGGTGTACCGGGATATGAAATGATTCATGAGTGACATGTATGAAAGAATTATGAACGGTGGCTTTGCCACAAATACGATGTCAACTACATGATCATGCTAAGCAATATGACAATAATGAATGTGTCATGATAAATGGAATGGTGGAAAGTTGCATGGCAATATATCTCGGAATGGCTATGAAAATGCCATAATAGGTAGGTATGGTGGCTGTTTTGAGGAAGATATAAGGAGGTTTATGTGTGAAAGAGCGTATCATATCACGGAGTTTGGATGCACCGGCGAAGTTTGCACCAACTCTCAATGTGAGAAAGGGCACGGTACCGATGAGGCTAGCAAGGATGGAAGGGTAAGAGTGTGTATAATCCATGGACTCAACATTAGTCATAAAGAACTCACATACTTATTGCAAAAATCTACAAGTCATCAAAAACCTCGGCACTACGCGCATGCTCCTAGGGGGATAGATTGGTAGGAAAAGACCACCGCTCGTCCCCGACCGCCAGTCATAAGGAGGACAATCAAATAGCACCTCATGTTTCAAATTCTTTACATAACGTTTACCATACGTGCATGCTACGGGACTTGCAAACTTCAATACAAGCATTTCTCAATTTCACAACTACTCAACTAGCACGACTTTGATATTATTACCTCCTTATCTCAAAACAATCATCAAGCATCAAACTTATCTTAGTATTCAAATCACTCATAAGAAAATTTTATTAATCTTGAATACCTAGCATATTAGGATTTTAAGAAAATTACCATGATATTTAAGACTCTCAAAATAATCTAAGTGAATCATGAGAGATCAATAGTTTCTATAAAACAAATCCACCACCGTGCTCTAAAAGATATAAGTGAAGTACTAGAGCAAAACTATATAACTCAAAACATATAAGTGAAGCACCTAGAGTATTCTAACAAATTCCAAATCATGTATGGCTCTCTCAAAAGGTGTGTAAGGAAGGATGATTGTGTTAAACTAAAAAGTAAAGACTCAAATCATACAAGACACTCCAAGCAAAACACATATCATGTGGCGAATAAAAATATAGCTCCAAGTAAAGTTACCGATAGAAGTAGACGAAAGAGGGGATGCCTTCCGGGGTATCCCCAAGCTTTGGCTTTTAGGTGTCCTTAGATTATCTTGGGGGTGCCATGGGAATCCCCAAGCTTAGGCTCTTGCCACTCCTTGTTCCATAATCCATCAAATCTTTACCCAAAACTTAAAAACTTCACAACACAAAACTCAAAGTAGAAAATCTCGTGAGCACCGTTAGCGAAAGAAAACAAAAGACCACTTCAAGGTACTGTAATGAACTCATTATTTATTTATATTGGTGTTAAACCTACTGTATTACAACTTCTCTATGGTTTATAAGCTATTTTACTAGCCATAGATTCATCAAAATAAGCAAACAACACACGAAAAACAGAATCTGTCAAAAACAGAACAGTCTGTAGTACTCTGTAGCTAGCGCAAGATCTGGAACCCCAAAAATTCTAAAATAAATTTCTGGACGTGAGGAATTTATCTATTAATCATATGAAAAAATAATTAACTAAATATCTCTTTACAAATAAAAATGACAGCAGTTCTCATGAGCGCTAAAGTTTCTGTTTTTTACAGCAAGTTCAACAAGACTTTCCCCAAGTCTTCCCAACGGTTCTACTTGGCACAAGCACTAATTAAACACAAAAACACAACCAAAACAGAGGCTATATAAATTATTTATTGAATAACAGCAAGGAAAAATATTGGATTGTCTCCCAACAAGCGCTTTTCTTTAAAGCCTTATAGCTATGCATAATATTTCAATGATGCTCACATGAAAGACAAGAATTGAAGCACAAAGAGAGCATCATAAAACACGTGACAAACACATCTAAGTCTAACATAATTCCTATGCATAGGCATCTTATAGGCAAAGAAATTACCAAGGCAAGCAAAAACTAGCATATGCAAGGAAGCGGAAAGAAACAATAGCAATCTCAACATAACGAGAGGGAATTTAGTAATATGAAAATTTCTACCACCATATTTTCCTCTCTCATAATAATTACATGTAGAATCATAAGCAAATTCAACAAAATAGCTATCACATAAAATATTTTCAACACGATCCACATGCATACAAAGTTGACACTCTTCCAAAATAGTGGGATTAACATTAACTAAAGTCATGACCTTTCCAAACCCATTTTTATCAAAAATTTCATAAGATTGAACATTCTCCAAATATGTGGGATCTAAAGTTGACACTCTTCCAAACCCACTTTCAATAATATTGCAAACACTATTATCAATCTCATATTCATCATGGGGCTTAAATAAATTATGAAGATCACAAGAAGAAACACCCCAATCATGATCATTGCAACAAGCAGAGGACACAACAAAACTAGCATCCCCAAGCTTAGGGTTTTGCATATTATTAGCACAACTTACATAAATACAATTTATAATAAAATCATTGCAATCATGCTTTTTATTCAAAGATCTATCGTGAATTGCTTCATAAAGTAATTCATCACACTTTGTAGATTCACGAATTTGAAGCAAAACCTCATAAAGATAATCTAGTGCACGAAACTCACTAGCAATTGGTTCATCATAATTGGATCTCTTAAAAAGATTAGCAAGCGGATGAGGATCCATAGATCTTAGGTTCTCTGTTTAGTAATAAATAAACAATTATTCCAACCATACGAGCAAACAAGAAGCAAGCGGGCAAAAAGAGGAAAAAAGAGAAAGAGAGGGAGGATAGAGAGAGGGCGAATAAAACGACAAGGATGAAGTGGGGGAGAGGAAAATGATAGGCAAATGGAAAATAATGTAATGCGGGAGATAAGGGTATGTGATGGGTACTTGGTATATTGACTTTTGCGTAGACCTCCCTAGCAACGACGCCAGAAATCCTTCTTGCTACCTCTTGAGCACTGCGTTGGTTTTCCCCGAAGAGGAAGGGATGATGCAGCAAAGTAGCGTAAGTATTTCCCTTAGTTTTTGAGAACCAAGGTATCGATCCAGTAGGAGGCTACGCGTGAGTCCCTCATACCTGCACAAAACAAATAAATCCTCGCAACCAACACAAATAGGGGTTGTCAATCCCTACTCGGCCACTTATGAGAGTGAGATCTAATAGATATGATAAGTTAATATTTTTTGGTATTTTTATAATAAAGATGCAAAGTAAAATAAAAGCAAAAGGAAATAACTAAGTATTGATAGATTAATATGATGAAGATAGACCCAGGAGCCATAGGTTTCACTAGTGGCTTCTCTCGAGAGCATAAGTATTCTACGGTGGGTGAACAAATTACTGTTGAGCAATTGACAGAATTGAGCATAGTTATGAGAATATCTAGGTATGATCATGTATATAGGCATCACGTCCAAGACAAGTAGACCGACTCCTGCCTGCATCTACTACTATTACTCCACTCATCGACCGCTATCCAGCATGCATCTAGAGTATTAAGTTAATGAAAACAAAGTAACGCCTCAAGCAAGATGACATGATGTAGAGGGATAAACTCATGCAATATGATGAAAACCCCATCTTGTTATCCTCGATGGAAACAATACAATACGTGCCTTGTTGCCCCTACTGTCACTAGGAAAGGACACTGCAAGATTGGACCCAAAGCTAAGCACTTCTCCCATTGCAAGAAAGATCAATCTAGTAGGCCAAACCAAACTGATAATTTGAAGAGACTTACAAAGATAACCAATCATACATAAAAGAATTCAGAGAAGATTCAAATATTGTTCATAGATAGACTTGATCATAAACCCACAATCCATCGATCTCAACAAACACACCGCAAAAAGAAGATTACATCGAATAGATCTCCACACGAGAGGGGGAGAACTTTGTATTGAGATCCAAAAAGAGAGAAGAAGCCATCAAGCTACTAACTATGGACCCGTAGGTCTGAAGTAAACTACTCACACTTCATCAGAGGGGCTATGGTGTTGATGTAGAAGCCCTCCATGATCGATGCCCCCCTCCGACGGAGCTCCGGAACAGGCCCCAAGATGGGATCTCGTGGATACAGAAAGATGCGGCGGTGGAATTAGGGTTTTGGCTCCCGTTCTGATCGTTTGGGGGTACGTGGATATATATAGGAGGAAGGAGTACATCGGTGGAGCAACAGGGGGCCCATGAGGGTGGAGGCTGCGCCTAGGGGAGGTAGGCGCGCCCCCTACCTCGTGGCCTCCTCTTTTGTGTCTTAACGTAGGGTCCAAGTCTCCTGGGTCTTCGTTGAGAAAACCACGTTCCCGAAGGTTTCATTCCGTTTGGACTCCATTTGATATTCCTTTTCTTCGAAACCCTAAAACAGGCAAAAAACAACAATTCTGGGCTGGGCCTCCGATTAACAGGTTAGTCCCAAAAATAATATAAAAGTGGATAATAAAGCCCAATAATGTCCAAAACAGTAGATAATATAGCATGGAGCAATCAAAAATTATAGATACATTGGAGACATATCAGTATATATCGAAGCGGAGCGGTCGGGAAATACTATCAGTCATCGAAGGTTAGCAGAACGACGAGTTGGGAAAAAATTGCCCAGCTCGGCGAACAAGCGGACCAATCGTGCCCCCCGCTCAAGGTATCTAGCGATATCGTCGGTAATGATCCGAGGATGGTGCCTGGTTATAGCAATCTTGAAGATTACCTGCCCGACGATGTACATTATGATTTCTTAGAGGTGGAAGAACACCAATACCATTACGGGAAGTCTCTTGTCAAAGATGAAAAATCTCTAACAACGATGATGTGAAGATTCCATGATTGGTACATGAAAACCTGCAGAGAGTCTGGGGGGACAGATACTTTGTATCTAAGAGTTAAAGAGGAGCACGACCTCGTTGGAATTGATTTGATGACTGTTCCATTTGAGGAGTTCTTCCAGTGCTTCAATCAAAAGGCCCTCGATAAATTAACGGTCACTTGCTACTGTCTGTAAGTACTACTTATGTCATTAAGTCTCTCTATATAACTCAGCTCTTTCATTGCATGTATATATGATTATCCTCACTATATTATGTAGATTGAAGATCATCGAGTGTAGAAAAGCAGAAAAGTATGATATTGGGTTCATTAACACAAATCTCATAGATGAATTTTAGGTTAAAAAGAACACCGATGATGCTGAGGGCAACTTGCTCAAATCATTGATAATAAATCAAAACAAAGATAAAATACTCTTTCCTTACAACTTCGAGTGAGTGTTACTGTCTTGTGCATATTCGATTTCCCTTATTACTCGAGCGAGGTTATAGTAATGTAATTGATGAGTTATGCATGCATGCACAGATTCCACTATATTCTCTTGGAGATTAAGCTTGAGCAGGGACTAGTAACTGTCTTAGACTCGAGATGAAAAGATCCCGAGACCTATGCGGACATGACTAAAATTCTCAACAAGTAAGTTCAATCGATCATTATCGCACCATATCGGCAACTTTTTGTTCATTTCCTGATATCTCAAGTAATAATTATTTTCTTTGACTTGCAGGGTTTGGAAAAAGTTCACCGAAGAAGCTCCGGGACTTCCAAAGGAGCTGCGATATACATACCTGAAAGTAAGTACTATTAGCTAGCTAGTTCCGCGCATCTCCTGTTGATTGTAGCTACTTTCATCAATGCCATTTATAATGCTTCATTATCAGTTTGATTGACCTCTATTTCTCGTAAAGTGCTTGTGGCAGGAACAAGGGAATGATTACTGTGGATACTAAGTGTGCGAGTTCATCTACAACGCGACTTGCAAATATAAGCGGGGCTACTCTAAAAGACAATTTGATGTGCATAAGCAATAATATTCACAATTTCATTTTATTACACCATCATTTCTGTTGAGTTTCATTCATATATATGTATTAACCCCCTTCTTCAAATTAGACGTGGGAGAAGCGGAAGAACTCCTACCAGAAGATCGCATGAAAGCAATTCAAGAGGAATTAGCGGGATTCTTTCTTAACCACGTCATCAATAAAGCCGGAGAATACCATGTGGACCCTGAGTTCATATATAATTAGGGGATTATATTGTAAGAGATCTTATATTGTATATATGTAGCCAGTAGCATCGGATAGATATACAAAAACTTGTTGTTCGACCAATCTCTCGGAGAAGGAGAGGTCGATCACTTCTCTCGGTATGCATGACGAACTTCTATACTTAATGGTTTCCTTCATTTTCTTACTAGCTAGCGTGTCGAGGGCCTCTCTATACGTATAGTACGTAGCGTCGACCAAGCACGGAGAAAAGAGAGGACACTTCTCTCTATTAATTAATTAGCTACCTAACACAATATATGAAACACCTTAATTAACTATACAAAACCCCCAAATCCCCCCCCTCTTCAGAAAAAAAACAAAAATCCTAGCCCCTGAATAGATGACGCGTGGATGCCTATTGGTCCCGGTTGGTGCCACCAACCAGGACTAAAGGGCCTCCTGCCTGGGCTCGCAGCACAGGCCACGTGGAGGCCCATCTGTCCTGGTTCGTATAAGAACCGGGACTAAAGGCCTAGGGCATTAGTAACGACCCTTTAGTCCCGATTCCCCAACCGGGACAGATGGGCCTTATGAACTGGGACAAATGGCCCTTTTTCTACTAGTGCTTGCATGAGGGCTTGTAATAAGAGCATGGAAGCTGTTTCACTCTCTGTTCCACACATTGGGCTGGTACTCCGAGTTGGAATGTGACGACTGATGTCTACTACACAACCTTCTTCTTGTAGACGTTGTTGGGCCTGCAAGTGCATAGGTTCGTAGGACAGTAGAAAATTTCCCTCAAGTGGATGACCTAAGGTTTATCAATCCGTAGGAGGCGTAGGATGAAGATGGTCTCTCTCAAGCAACCCTGCAACCAAATAACAAAGAGTCTCTTGTGTCCCCAACACACCCAATACAATGGTAAATTTTATAGGTGCACTAGTTCGGTGAAGAGATGGTGATACAGGTGGTATATGGATGGTAGATAAAGGTATTTGTAATCTGAAATTATAAAAACAGCAAGGTAGCAAGTGATAAAAGTGAGCGTAAATGGTATTGCAATGTGTGGAAATAAGGCCTAGGGTTCATACTTTCGCTAGTGTAAGTTCCCTCAACAATACTAACATAATTAGATCATAAAACTATCCCTCAACATGCAACAAAGAGTCACTCCAAAGTCACTAATAGCGGAGAACGAACAAAGAGATTATGGTAGGGTACGAAACCACCTCAAAGTTATTCTTTCCAATCAATCCGTTGGGCTACTCCTATAAGTGTCACAAACAGCCCTAGAGTTCGTACTAGAATAACACCTTAAGACACAAATCAACCAAAACCCTAATGTCACCTAGATACTCCAATGTCACCTCAAGTATCCGTGGGTATGATTATACGATATGCATCACACAATCTCAGATTCATCTATTCAACCAACACAAAGGACCTCGGGAGTGCCCCAAAGTTCTACCGGAGAATCACGATGAAAACGTGTGCCAACCCCTATGCATAGGTTCATGGGCGGAACCCGCAAGTTGGTCACCAAAACATACATCAAGTGGCACGCGGTATCCCATTGTCACCACAGATATCCATGGCAAGACATACATCAAGTGTTCTCAAATCTTTAAAGACTCAATCCGATAAGATTACTTCAAAGGGGAAACTCGATTCATTACAAGAGAGAAGAGGGGGGAAGAAACATCATAGGATCCAAATATAATAGCAAAGCTCGCGATACATCAAGATCGTATCATCTCAAGAACACGAGAGAGAGAGAGAGAGAGAGAGAGAGAGAGATCAAACACATAGCTACTAGTACATACCCTCATCCCCGAGGGAGAACTACTCCCTCCTCGTCACGGAGAGCGCCGGGATGATGAAGATGGCCACCGGTGAGGGTTCCCCCCTCCGGCAGGGTGCCGGAATAGGGTCCCGATTGACTTTTGGTGGCTACGGAGGCTTCTGGCGGCGGAACTCCCAATCTATCTTGCGTTCTGGAAGTTTTAGGGTACGACGATATATATGGGTGCAGGAAGTACGTTGGAGGAGCCACGGGGGCCCCATGAGGCAGGGGGCGCGCCCTGGGGGGTGGGCGCGCCCCCCACCCTCGTGGGCAGCCCGTGTCTCCCCTGACGTGCACTCCAAGTTCCCTGGGTTGCTTTCCTTCCAAAAATAACTTCTCCAGTTGATTTCGTTCTGTTTCGACTTCGTTTGATATTCCTTTTCTTCGAAACACTGAAATAGGCAAAAAACAGCAAATCTGGGCTGGGCCTCCGGTTAATAGGTTAGTCCCAAAAGTAATATAAAAGTGGATAATAAAGTCCAATATTGCCCAAAATAGTAGATAATATAGCATGGAGCAATCAAAAATTATAGATATGTTGGAGACGTATCAAGCATCCCCAAGCTTAATTCCCGCTCGTCCTCGAGTAGGTAAATGATAAAAAGATAATTTTTGATGTGGAATGCTAGTTGGCATAATTTCAATGTAATTCTTCTTAATTGTGGCATGAATGTTCAGATCCATAAGATTCAAGACAAAAGTTTAATATTGACATAAAAATAATAATACTTCAAGCATACTAACAAAGCAATTATGTCTTCTCAAAATAACATGGCCAAAGAAAGTTCATCCCTACAAAATCATATAGTCTGGCTATGTTCCATCTTCACCACACAAAATATTTAAATCATGCACAACCCCGATGACAAGCTAAGCAATTGTTTCATACTTTTGATGTTCTCAAACTTTTTCAATCTTCACACAATACATGAGAGTGAGCCATGGATATAGCACTATAGGTGGAATAGAATGGTGGTTGTGGAGAAGAAAAAAAGGGAGAACATAGTCTCACATCAACTAGGCATATCGACGGGCTATGGAGATGCCCATCAATAGATATCAATGTGAGTGAGTAGGGATTGTCATGCAACGGATGCACTAGAGCTATAAATGTATGAAAGCTCAAAAAAAGAAACTAGTGGGTGTGCATCCAACTTGCTTGCTCACGAAGACCTAGGGCAATTTGAGGAAGCCCATCATTGGAATATACAAGCCAAGTTCTATAACGTAAAATTCCCACTAGTATATGAAAGTGACAACATATGAGACTCTCTATATGAAGAACATGGTGCTACTTTGAAGCACTATATATGAGACTCGCTATATCATGGTGCTACTATGAAGCACAAGTGTGGAAAAAAGGATAGTAGCATTGCCCCTTTTTATTTATTTTCTTTTTTTGGGCCTTTCCTTTTTTTGCCTTTTTTGGGACAATGCTCTATTGAATGGTGATCATCACACTTCTATTTATTTACAACTCAAGAATTACAACTCGATACTAGAACAAAGATGATTCTATATGAATGCCTCCGGCGGTGTACCGGGATATGCAATGAATCAAGGTGACATGTATGAAAGAATTATGAATGGTGGCTTTGCCACAAATACAATGTCAACTACATGATCATGCAAAGCAATATGACAATGATGAAGCGTGTCATAAACGAAATAGTGGAAAGTTGCATGGCATATATCTCGGAATGGCTATGGAAATGCCATAATAGGTAGGTATGGTGTCTGTTTTGAGGAAGATATATGGTGGGTTTATGGTACCGGAGAAAGTTGCGTGGTACTAGAGAGGCTAGCAAAGGTGGAAGGGTGAGAGTGCGTATAATCCATGGACTCAACATTAGTCATAAAGAACTCACATACTTATTGCAAAAATCTATTAGTTATCGAAACAAAGTACTACGCGCATGCTCCTAGGGGGATAGATTGGTAGGAAAAGACCATCGCTCGTCCCCGACCGCCACTCATAAGGAAGACAATCAATAAACACCTCATGCTCCGACTTCGTTACATAACGGTTCACCATACGTGCATGCTACGGGAATCACAAACTTCAACACAAGTATCTCTCAAATTCCCAACTACTCAACTAGCATGACTCTAATATCACCATCTCCATATCTCAAAACAATCATCAAGCATCAAACTTCTCTTAGTATTCAACACAGTCATAAGAGAATTTTTATTATTCTTGAATACCTAGCATATTAGGATTTTAAGCAAATTACCATGCTATTTAAGACTCTCAAAATAATATAAGTGAAGCATGAGAGTTCATATATTTCTTAAAAATAAAACTACCACCATGCTCTAAAAGATATAAGTGAAGCACTAGAGCAAATGACAAACTACTCCGAAAGATATAAGTGAAGATCAATGAGTAGTCGAATAATTATGCAACTATGTGAAGACTCTCTAACATTTAATAATTTCAGATCTTGGTAATCTATTAAAACAGCAAGCAAAGAAAAATAAAATGACATCTAAGAATAGCAAACATCATGTGAAGAAGCAAAAACTTAGGATCAACCGATACTAACCAATAGTTGTTGAAGAAGAAAGGTGGGATGCCAACCGGGCATCCCCAAGCTTAGACGCTTGAGACTTCTTGAAATATTATCTTGGGGTGCCTTGGGCATCCCCAATCTTGAGCTTTTGTGTCTCCTTAATTCCTCTCATATCACGGTCTCCCTAAATCTCAAAAGCTTCATCCACACAAAACTCAACAAGGACTCGTGAGATAAGTTAGTATAAACCATTGCCAAAACCTTATCATACTCTACTGTAGCAAATCACTAAAATTATTATTCAAAATTGCATACTAAATTCCTCTGCATATTTAATAGTCGTATCCTCAAATAGAATCATTAAAGAAGCAAACATATGCAAACAATGCAAACATAACAGCAATCTGCCTAAACAGGACAGTCTGTAAAGAATGCAGCAACATCCATACTTCCCTAGATCCAAAAATTATGAAAGAAAATTCCCACTGTAGTAAATTTATCAGAGCTTAATATGCAAAAGGTTTCAAAATTTTATCACATTCTGACTTTTCTAGGGAATTATTGCAACAGCGGTAAACTTTCTGTTTTCAAACAGCAACATGTGGACTTCTAAAATAGGCATAGTAAAGGCTATCAATGCCACTTTTATTGAAATAAAAGATGAAAACATTGTTATAAATAACAGCAAGAAAATCCTAACAAAATAAATTGACGCTCCAAGCAAAACACATATCATGTGGCGAATAAAAATATAGCTCCAAGTAAAGTTACCGATGAACGAAGACGAAAGAGGGGATGCCTTCCGGGGCATCCCCAAGCTTAGTCTCTTGGTTGTCCTTGAATATTACCTTGGGGTTCCATGGGCATACCCAAGCTTAGGCTCTTGCCACTCCTTATTCCATAGTCCATCAAATCCTTACCCAAAACTTGAAAACTTCACAACACAAAACTTAACAGAAAACCCGTAAGCTCCGTTAGTATAAGAAAATAAATCACCACTTCAAGGTACTGTAATGAACTCAATATTTATTTATATTGGTGTTAAACCTACTGTATTCCAACTTCTCTATGGTTTATAAACTATTTTACTAGCCATAGATTCATCAAAATAAGTAAACAACACATGAAAAACAGAATCTGTCAAAAACAGAACAGTCTGTAGTAATCTGGATCAAACGTATACTTCTGGAACTTATAAAATTGTCAAATAAATTGCTGGACCTGAGGAATTTATCTATTAATCATCTGCAAAAATAATTAACTAAATATCACTCTCCAAATAAAAATGGCAGCAATTCTTGTGAGCGCTAAAGTTTCTGTTTTTTTTACAGCATGATCAACAAGACTTTCCCCAAGTCTTCCCAAAGGTTCTACTTGGCACAAACACTAATTAAAAGCATATAACCACATCTAAACAGAGGCTAGATGAATTATTTATTACTAAACAGGAACAAAAATCAAGGAATAAAAATAAAATTGGGTTGCCTCCCAACAAGCGCTATCGTTTAATGCCCCTAGCTAGGCATGATGATTTCAACGATGCTCACATAAAAGATAAGAATTGTAACATAAAGAGAGCATCATGAAGAATATGACTAGCACATTTAAGTCTAACATACTTCCTGTGCATAGGGATTTTGTGAGCAAACAACTTGGGGGAACAAGAATCAACTTGCATAGGACGGTAAAACAAGCATAACTTCAAAACTTTAAGCACATACAGAGGAAACTTGATATTATTGCAATTCCTACAAGCATATATTCCTCCCTCATAATAATTTTCAGTACCATCATGAATGAATTCAACAATATAACCAGCACCCAAAGCATTCTTTTCATGATCTACAAGCATAGAAGATTTATTACTCTCCACATAAGCAAATTTCTTCTCATGAATAATAGTGGGAGCAAACTCAAGAAAATAACTATCATGTGATTGAAAATTAAGATCAAGATGACAAGTTTCATGATTATCATTATTCTTTAAAGAATACGCGTCATCACAATAATCATCATAGATAGGAGGCATACTTTCATCATAATAAATTTGCTCATCAAAGCTTGGGGGACAAAAAATATCATCTTCATCAAACATAGCTTCCCCAAGCTTGTGGCTTTGCATATCATTAGCACCATGGATATTAAAGTAATTCATACTAACAACATTGCAATCATGCTCATCATTCAAATATTTAGTGCCAAACATTTTATAGGTTTCTTCTTCTAGCACTTGAGCACAATTTTCCTTTCCATCATACTCACGAAAGATATTAAAAAGATGAAACGTATTAGACAAACTCAATTCCATTTTTTATAGTTTTCTTTTATAAACTAAACTAGTGATAAAACAAGAAACTAAAAGACTCGATTGCAAGATCTAAAGATATACCTTCAAGCACTCACCTCCCCGACAACGGCGCCAGAAAAGAGCTTGATGTCTAATACACAACCTTCTTCTTGTAGACGTTGTTGGGCCTGCAAGTGCACAGGTTTGTAGGACAATAGCAAATTTCCCTCAAGTGGATGACCTAAGGTTTATCAATCCGTAGGAGGCGTAGGATGAAGATGGTCTCTCTCAAGCAACCCTGCAACCAAATAACAAAGAGTCTCTTGTGTCCCCAACACACCCAATACAATGGTAAATTGTATAGGTGCACTAGTTCGGCGAAGAGATGGTGATACAAGTGGTATATGGATGGTAGATAAAGGTATTTGTAATCTGAAATTATAAAAACAGCAAGGTAGCAAGTGATAAAAGTGAGCGTAAACGGTATTGCAATGTGTGGAAATAAGGCCTAGGGTTCATACTTTCGCTAGTGTAAGTTCCCTCAACAATACTAACATAATTGGATCATAAAACCATCCCTCAACATGTAACAAAGAGTCACTCCAAAGTCACTAATAGCGGAGAACGAACAAAGAGAGTATGGTAGGGTACGAAACCACCTCAAAGTTATTCTTTCCAATCAATCCGTTGGGCTATTCCTATAAGTGTCACAAACAGCCCTAGAGTTCGTACTAGAATAACACCTTAAGACACAAATCAACCAAAACCCTAATGTCACCTAGATACTCCAATGTCACCTCAATTATCCATGGGTATGATTATACGATATGCATCACACAATCTCAGATTCATCTATTCAACCAACACAAAGGACCTCGAGAGTGCCCTAAAGTTCTACCGGAGAATCACGACGAAAACGTGTGCCAACCCCTATGCATAGGTTCATGGGCGGAACCCGCAAGTTGGTCACCAAAACATACATCAAGTGGCACGCGGTATCCCATTGTCACCACAGATATCCACGGCAAGACATACATCAAGTGTTCTCAAATCTTTAAAGACTCAATCCGATAAGATTACTTCAAAGGGGAAACTCGATTCATTACAAGAGAGAAGAGGGGGAAGAAACTTCATAGGATCCAAATATAATAGCAAAGCTCGCGATACATCAAGATCGTATCATCTCAAGAACATGAGAGAGAGAGAGAGAGATCAAACACATAGCTACTGGTACATACCCTCAGCCCCGAGGGAGAACTACTCCCTTCTCATCATGGAGAGCGCCGGGATGATGAAGATGGCCACCGGTGAGGGTTCCCCCCTCCGGCAGGGTGCCGGAACAGGGTCTCGATTGACTTTTGGTGGCTACGGAGGCTTCTGGCGGCGGAACTCCCGATCTATCTTGCGTTCTGGAAGTTTTAGGGTACGACGATATATATGGGTGCAGGAAGTACGTCGGAGGAGCCACGGGGGCCCCATGAGGTAGGGGGACGTGCCCTAGGGGGGTGGGCGCACCCCCCACCCTCGTGGGCAGCCCGTGTCTCCCCTGACGTGCACTCCAAGTTCCCTGGGTTGCTTTCCTTCCAAAAATAACTTCTCCAGTTGATTTCGTTCAGTTTCGACTTTGTTTGATATTCCTTTTCTTCGAAACACTAGGCAAAAAACAGCAAATCTGGGCTGGGCCTCCGGTTAATAGGTTAGTCCCAAAAGTAATATAAAAGTGGATAATAAAGCCCAATATTGCCCAAAACAGTAGATAATATAGCATGGAGCAATCAAAAATTATAGATACGTTGGAGATGTATCAATGGCGTACTTTGCCCAAATTTGTAGCCAAGGCGCCAGTTGATGTCTTCCATGCAATGATTCGCATCTTAAGTGGTACATGCGACTTCCATATCAAACTCTAGATCGACCGGTCACCTTCCAGCCTAGTACTACTAGCACCTCCCGCATGAGCCAGTTCATGAGCTTCCACAGCTAGCTTATAGGCGGATTTGACAGTAAATATACCATGCAACTCGGGGTACCAGCCAATGAAATCTTGCCTTCTTCTTGGGGAAGTACGAATTTTAAGAACTTCAGCAACATCCATTGGCCAAAAATGCTCCTCAAGCCGGTTCAACATCCAAGCTCCGTTAATATCCAAAAAATCAGATACATGATTGTATCGACAATTTCTTTTGGGAGTAATAGGGCGAAAATCATACCGTTGAGGGATCCAGGGGTCTCTCCAAGTTCTTACCGAAGCACCATCTCCATTTCTCCAAATTATACCTTTCTTTAGCAACACCAGTCCATGAGCTATACCCTTCCATACGGCCGAAGATCTTTCGGTAAACACTGTATCAATAATATTGCCATCGGGGAAATATCTTGCTTTTAACAATCGAGCACACAAACTGTCAGGAGACTCAATTAGCCTCCATGTTTGTTTTGCAAGAAGTGCTTGGTTAAAAGCTCGCATGTCCCGGAAACCCATACCTCCCTTATTTTTCGGCAACCTCATCTTGTCCCAGCTCAACCAAGCCATCTTCTTCCTACCCTTCTCCACTCCCCACCAGTACTGCCTCATTAACTTAGTGAGATCATCACAGACCGAATCAGGCATACGAAAGACGCTCATAATATAAGTAGGAATAGTCTGGGCTACCGACTTGATTAAGATCTCTTTGTTACCAATAGACATAAACTGCTCACTCCAATCCACAAGTCGCTTCTTCAACCTTTCCTGTGTAGTTTCAAACCTTCCCTTGTGCATTCTCCCCTCTGGTACTGGCAACCCCAAGTATTTGGCCTCAAAAACTTCACTAGAAATATCCAAGATATGTTTCACTTGCACAGATACCACCTCACTGCAATTACTAGAAAAAAGGATGGAACACTTCGAAGGGTTTATAAGTTGACCTATAGCTCATGCATAAGTGCTCAACAAACCTTTTACAATTGTTGCTTGCTGCTCTAAGGCTTGGAAGAACAATAATGAATCATCCGCAAATAGCAAGTGAGAGATTGTCGGTGCCCGACGACATATCTTAACTCCTTCTAGGCCCTGCTCCGAAATAGCTTTGTTCACCAATCGAGAAAGTGTGTGCTACCTCTTGAGCACTGCGTTGGTTTTCCCCGAAGAGGAAGGGATGATGCAGCAAAGTAGCGTAAGTATTTCCCTCAGTTTTTGAGAACCAAGGTATCAATACAGTAGGAGGCTACGCGCGAGTCCCTCGCACCTGCACAAAACAAAAAAATCCTCGCAAACAACGCAAATAGGGGTTATCAGTCCCTATAACGCCACTTACAAGAGTGAGATCTGATAGATATGGTAAGATAATATTTTTGGTATTTTTATGATAAAGATGCAAAGTAAAATAAAGGCAAAGTAAATAGCAAAGGAACTAACTAAGTAGTAGGATATTAATATAATAGAGATAGACCCCGGGGCCATAGGTTTCACTTGTGGCTTCTCTCGAGAGCATAATTATTCTACGGTGGGTGAACAAATTACTGTTGAGCAATTGACAGAATTGAGCATAGTTATGAGAATATCTAGGTATGATCATGTATATAGGCATCACGCCCGAGACAAGTAGACCGACTCCTGCCTGCATCTACTACTATTACTCCACTCATCGGCAGCTATCCAGCATGCATCTAGAGTATTAAGTTAAAAATAGAGTAACGCCTTAAGCAAGATGACATGATGTAGAGGGATAGACTCATGCAATATGAAGAAAACTCCATCTTGTTATCCTCGATGGCAACAATACAATACGTGCCTTGCTGCCCTTACTGTCACCGGGAAAGGACACCGCAAGATTGAACCCAAAGCTAAGCACTTCTCCCATTGCAAGAAAGATCAATCTAGTAGGCCAAACCAAACTGATAATTCGAAGAGACTTGCAAAGATAACCAACCATACATAAAAGAATTCAGAGAAGATTCAAATATTATTCATAGATAGACTTGATCATAAACCCACAATTCATCAGTCTCAACAAACACACCGCAAAAAGAAGATTACATCGAATAGTTCTCCACAAGAGAGGGGGAGAACATTGTATTGAGATCCAAAAAGAGAGAAGAAGCCATCAAGCTACTAGCTATGGACCCGTAGGTCTGAAGTAAACTACTCACACTTCATCGGAGGGGCTATGGTGTTGATGTAGAAGCCCTCCGTGATCGAAGCCCCCTCTAGTGGAGCTCCGAAACAGGCCCCAAGATGGGATCTCGTGGATACAGAAAGTTGCGGCGGTGGAATTAGGTTTTTGGCTCCCGTTCTGATCGTTTGGGGGTACGTGGATATATATAGGAGGAAGGAGTACGTCGGTGGAGCAACAGGGGGCCCACGAGGGTGGAGGGTGTGCCTAGGGTAGGCAGGCGTGCCCCCTACCTCGTGGCCTCCTCGTTTCTTTCTTGACGTAGGGTCCAAGTCTCCCGGGTCTTGTTCCTTGAGAAAATCACGTTCCCGAAGGTTTCATTCCGTTTGGACTCCATTTGATATTCCTTTTCTTCAAAACCCTAAAACAGGCAAAAAACAGCAATTCTGGGCTGGGCCTCCGGTTAATAGGTTAGTCCCAAAAATAATATAAAAGTGGATAATAAAGCCCAATAATGTCCAAAACAGTAAATAATATAGCATGGAGCAATCAAAAATTATAGATACGTTGGAGACGTATCAAGCATCCCCAAGCTTAACTCCTACTCGTCCTCGAGTAGGTAAATGATAAAAACAGCATTTTTTGATGCGGAGTGCTACTTGCCATAATTTTAATGTAATTCTTCTTAATTGTGGTATGAATATTCAGATCCGAAAGATTCAAGACAAAAGTTCATATTGACATAAAAATGATAATAGTTCAAGCATACTAACTAAGCAATTATGTCTTCTCAAAATAACATGGCCAAAGAAAGTTCATCCCTACAAAATCATATAGTTTAGTCATGTTTCATTTTCGTCACACAAGAATGCTCTCATCATGCACAACCCCGATGACAAGCCAAGCAATTGTTTCATACTTTAGTAATCTGAAACCTATAAACTCTCACGCAATATATGAGCACGAGCCATGGACATAGCACTATAGGTGGAATAGAATATAATGAGGGGGTTATGTGGAGAGGACAAAAAAAGGAGAAAGTCTCACATCAACGAGGCTAATCAATGGGCTATGGAGATGCCCACTGATTGATGTTAATGCAAGGAGTAGGGATTGCCATGCAACGGATGCACTACATGATCATGCTAAGCAATACGACAATGATGAATGTGTCATGATGAACGGAATGGAGGAAAGTTGCATGGCAATATATCTCGGAATGGCTATGGAAATGCCATAATAGGTAGGTATGGTGGCTGTTTTGTGGAAGATATAAGGAGGTTTATGTGTGAAAGAGCGTATCATATCACGGGGTTTGGATGCACCGGCGAAGTTTGCGCCAACTCTCAATGTGAGAAAGGGCAATGCACGGTACCAAAGAGGCTAGCAAGGATAGATGGTGAGAGTGCGTATAATCCATGGACTCAACATTAGTCATAAAGAACTCACATACTTATTGCAAAAATCTACAAGTCATCAAACACCTCGGTACTACGCGCATGCTCCTAGGGGGATAGATTGGTGGTGTTGGGGATATTACTACTGGGTGTAAACCGGCCAGGAGAGGCCAGGTTAAGTTCATCAGTAAGTTCATTATATTTGAAGCCCATGAAGACAGACAGAGATGCTATGTAAAGGCCCAGGGCCCAGAACCGGTTTAAGGCCTGTAGATGCAAACCGACTTAATTATGTAACTTGCTTTGTAAGATAGGTAGTGTAGAGACCGAATCGGACACGTTTATGATCCGGCTTCAGGACTCTGTAAACCGGCGGGCGTCAACCTATGTATATAAAGGGATGACCCGGCAGCGGTTGAGGGACAACAACAACTCGAGAGCCAGACAAAGTGGATTCGCTCCCTGGCCTTCGAAACCCTAGCAATACCAATCACAACTAGATGTAGGCTTTTACCTTCCTTGAAGGGGCCGAACTAGTATAAAACTCTCCGCGTCCCCTTGTCCGGTTTAACCCCTTTAAGCCAACCCATTGCGATGGCTCCACGACTAAGTCCTTTCACAAGGACATCTGCCGTGACAAACCCACGACACTTGGCGCCCACCGTGGGGCTATCGCATGATGGTTTCGAGTTCTTGAAGGGCAACTTTGATGGACTCAAGGGATATGCTGTGGGCCGGATGACGAAGAGTCATCGCGGCAAGCTCTACATCGACAATGCAGGATGGGTTCCCAAGGCCGATTCAATCGAATATGGGTACCGGGGCCCCTTTGGTGGGATTCACGTCTTTATCGGCAAGATTGGCGAACCGGCCCCTGAGCCAGACACCTGCACCGACATCATCGAGACGGCTCAGCGTGCAAATCCTTCGCCGGTTCAGCCTGTGACGAAGCATGTTTTCGTAGGTGTCATCCATGAAGCAAAATACATGGACAGGCCGGCGTCCGAAGGAGAAACCGTCGTCTGCTCCGACGACGAGTCTTCTGGAGAGACCGAATCGCTCTATCAGTTAAAGGATGGCTAGATTGGTGGAGGATCCGAGGGCAACAGTATTCCGGACTCCCCGGATCTGCCGAACCGGGCCGCTATCTTCATGGTTGGTACACAGTCGGTGCCTCAGTCATCAACTGCTGCAGCAATACTCTCCGGTTCAACAACGGCCACACCGGCGGGGGCAGGAAGTTCTGTGCCGCCTCCGGCTCAGGTCCTGTCTGATTTGTTCGATGCTTTGGCAACATTGATGGCTGCAGAGGTGGATGCAGCAGCCATGGATCATCACAATGTGGAGATTGCAAAGGTAAAAGATCAGATAGCCCAGGCTAAAGCGGACCTAGCGGCGGAGAACGCTAGGATGGCTACAGAACGGGCTGAATTGGAAGCACAGGCCTACCGGATTAGGCTGGATCAGAACGCTTCCGAAGAAGTCATGAGAAGAAGGTACTGATCGCGTCTCCCGTCGAGTTATGAGACACATAATCTCTTCAACACCCCAGGAGCAGGAGCTAATAACCATCCAATACTGAACCGGGCGGAGGCACCAGGAACAGGAGCGCCGGTTCAACCACGCATGATGGACCCGCCTTGTTAGAACAACGTTGTGCCACAGTATGTACCAGCACCCCCCGGGCATTATTCCAACCCGTTGGACAATATCGTGGCCGCCGCTTCACGCCTGGCAGCCCTCCCAACTGATGGCGAGTCACCAGTGGTGATTGAGGCACGTCGGGCCAGGGATCTCCTTCAAACGGCGTTAAGACAGCAGCAGGCATATTCACACAGTCGTGAGAGGATTCATTCCACTCCCCGTCCGAGCCGGAGCTATAGCAGACACGTTGAGGATGAATCGGCTGTATCGATCAGCACACATCGCCGTAATTCGCCGCGAGGACACAACCCGGCAGGGGGAGGTGCTAATGCACAAGATGTTGTGGATCATGGCCGCGCATGTCGGGAGGCCGAGTTAGCAGCTCGTCACGGAGCGCGTTAACATACTCCGGTTCACCCCACCGCTTCAGTAGAACCAGGGGTGGTATTCAGTTCCTTAGGGGTGCTGTGTCTCACCCCCGCTTTGCGTAATGTGAGACTTCCCAAGGACTTCAAAGGACCTCGTAAGGTGCCCAATTACACAGCCGATTTGCAACCAGAGGCATGGGTTGAAAGCTATGAGATGGCAATGGAGATGCTGGATGTAGATGAAGCGGTATGTGCTAAATACTTCACCATGGTGTTGGAGGGAACAACTCGTACTTGGTTGAAAAGCTTACCAACTAACTCTGTCGGGTCATGGGCCGAATTGAAGCACCGGTTTATCCAAAACTTCAAAGATACTTGTAAGCAGCCCATGTCAATCATAGATCTGGCCGCTTGTATCCAAGAGGAGGGGGAGTCCACGACCCATTGGGTAAAGCGGGTCTCAGCAATTTTACATTCATCAGATCGTATCAATGCAGATACCGCAGTGCTAACATTGGAGGGCAATTGCCGTTTTTTGCCGCTCAAACAGAAGTTGGGAAGACTCAAACGTCACTGCAATGATATGTCAACGCTTATGGCCGCTTTGGTTAAATACGCCGATTCAGATACTACCAAGGACCCCGACTCAGAGGAGGATAAGCCAGGGAAAGGGAAGAAGAGCGGCAACGCCAAGGGGCAGCAACATAATCCGGCAAGCCATGGCAACAATGGTAAGCGCAAGGCTGACGACAGTTTGGACTTTGTGGCTAACACCAACGCTCAGGAGAATGGTCAGCGCCGTAAGGGTAAGCAGCCCCAAAGAGGCGGCGGTTCAGGCCCTAATTTAGAGCGCCTGTTAAATCAACCCTGTCCGAAGCATGGGTCCAAAGAGAAGCCAACATCATGTCTTTGGAAGGACTGTTATATCATGCGAGATTTCAAGAACTCCAATATGTTTCAGTATGATAATGGCCCACCCGGCGGTTCAGGAGGTGGTTTCCACGGGCCGGGTTACGGCGGTGGCAGTTCCAGTTCAGGATTTCAGGGTAATCAAACCGGATACAACAATCAAGTGAACCAGGGCAATCAGGAAGGTTACAACCATCAGGGGAACCAGCAGCAGCAGCACCAGTCGGGTTATCAGAGCAATCCTAAGTAGTTAAATAGTGGGCAGTATCATGTCTTCACCACTAGCTTGTGCAAACGTGATTAGAAGCTTCACAAGACGGCGGTAAACTCTGCTGAACCGGCAGTGCCTCAGTATTTGCGCTGGTCTGAGCAGCCCATTTTGTGGAGTAGAGAGGATCACCCCCCAGGTTGACAATCCGGGTCATCGGGCTTTAGTAGTAGCCCCTCAGGTTGGGGGATACAAATTCACTAAAGTGCTCATGGACGGGGGAAGCAGTATCAGCATTCTATATTATGATACCTTCCGCCGTATGGGACTGACAGATAAGAATCTCAAACCGTCAAATACCGTTTTTCATGGCGTGGTGCCTGGTAAGTCTGCATATCCTATGGGCAAGATAGCCTTGGAGGTGGCTTTTGGAGATGATCATGATTCATGATCAGAAACATTGACCTTTGAGGTGGTGAAAATCAAAAGTCCGTATCACGATTTGTTTGGGCGACCGGCTTACGCTAAGTTCATGGCCAGACCATGTTATGTTTATCTGCAGCTTAAAATGCCAGGTCATAAGGGGACCATTACAGTACATGGGAGTAGGAAGATCGCTTTGGAATGTGAGGAAGGTGATGTGGCTTATGCTGAGTCGGTTTGTGCCACGGAGGAGCTGAAGATTTATAAAGACCAAGTTGATCCAGCAGACATGACTTCTTTGAAAAAGCCAGCTTCAGAGCACGATCCGGCGTTGAAGTTTCAATCGGCCACGGATACTAAGATGGTTGATTTTGTTCCTGGCGATTCATCCAAACAATTCAGTATCAACGCTAACCTGGATCCCAAATAGGAAAGCGCGCTCATCGAGTTCATCCGTGAGAATCGGGACATCTTTGCATGGAAACCTTCTGACATGCCAGGTGTACCGAGGGAACTCGCTGAGCACACACTTAACATTGATCCTAAGTTTAAACCGGTCCGGCAGTTTCTCCGCCGCTTCAATGAAAAAGGCGTAAGGCTATCGGTGAAGAGGTAGCTCGGTTGTTGGCTGCAGGGTTTATCGTGGAGGTCTTTCATCCAGAATGGTTGGCTAATCCGGTGCTGGTTCTTAAGAAAAAAGGCAGTTGGCGGATGTGTGTGGATTACACAGATTTGAACAAAGCTTGCCCGGCAGACCCTTTTTCCCTCCCTCGTATTGATCAGATCATTGATGCTACGGCGGGTTGTGACCGTTTGTGTTTTCTGGATGCTTATTCTGGTTATCATCAGATCAAGATGGCGGTTAAGGACCAGGAGAAGACAGCCTTCAGCACTCCTTTTGGAGCCTTTTGTTATGTCTCCATGCCTTTTGGGCTTAAGAGTGCCCGGGCAACTTATCAACGTTCTGTTCAGAATTGTCTTCATAAGCAAATTGGGCGTAATGTTCATGCATATGTGGATGATATTGTGATAAAATCCAGAAAGGAGGAAACATTGATAGATGACTTGAGGGAGACCTTCGACAACCTTCGGGTTTACAAGATGATGCTCAATCCGGAAAAGTGTGTCTTTGGTGTCCCGGCAGGCAAACTCTTGGGATTTCTGGTATCAAATAGAGGTATTGAGGCCAATCCGGAGAAAATCTCAGCAATCACATCCTTGGCTAAACCGACGTGTATCAATGACGTTCAACGTTTGGCAGGCCGGATTACGGCTTTGAGCCGGTTTATCAGTTGTCTTGGGAAGAAGGCCATTCCTTTATAACAGATGCTAAAGAAAACAGATAATTTTGTCTGGAGCGAGGTGGCTGATAAAGCGTTTGAGGATCTAAAAAGGCAGCTGGTTGAACCGCCTGTACTTGCAGCCCCGATTGACAAGGAGCCATTGTTGCTATATGTGGCTGCTAATGCCCGAGCTGTTAGCATGGCTATTGTGGTGGAGCGCAAGGAAGTTGGAAAGGAGTATCCGGTTCAACGGCCGGTTTATTATATCAGTGAGGTGCTCATTGAATCAAAGCAGAGGTATCCACATTGGCAGAAGCTGGTGTATGGAGTGTTTATGGCAAGCCGGAAGCTTAAACATTATTTCCAGGGCCACCCTATCACAGTGGTCAGTTTAGCTCCTCTTGGAGACATCATTCAAAACAAAGAAGCAACTAGCCGGATTGCCAAGTGGGCTATTGAGCTTGGACCTCATGGGCTCAAATATATACCTCGCACAGCGATCAAATCCCAAGCACTCGTGGACTTTATCAATGATTGGACGGAGTTGCAGGCACCAGAAGAAAAGCCAGATAATACGTACCGGACTATTCACTTTGATGGATCCAGATAGTTGGCAGGCTCGAGGGCTGGAGTCATACTAACTTCCCCAAGAGGTGACAAGTTTTGCTATGTCCTCCGTTTAATGTTCCCTTGTACTAACAATGTAGATGAGTATGAGGCCTTGCTCCACGGTCTTCGGATGCCTAAAGAGATGAACTTAAGCTGGGTTAAGTGCATCGGGGATTCAGATCTGGTGGCTCAACAAGTGTCTGGCACTTGGGATTCCAAAGACCCACTCATGGATGCCTATCGGCGAGAGGTGGACACAGTGGCTGCTCACTTCAAGGGTTATCAGGTGAACCATATAGACCGGCGTAAGAATGAAGCGGCGGACACTTTAAGCCGCCTTGGTTCTCAGCGTAAACCGGTTCCACCAAATGTCTTTCTTGACGTTCTGCATAATCCGTCAGTCAAGGTTCCAACGGAGGAAGAGATGGCTATTCCTGATCCGGAGGCTAAATTAGTGGCGGCTTTGCATGTAATACCGGATTGGACAATCCCATATCTGGCTTATATGATCCGGGGCGAGTTACCAGAGGACGAAACCTCGGCCCGTCAGATAATCCGGCGTTTCAAGTCCATGACCATAATCAATGGGGAGTTACATCATTACAGCATCTCAGGAGCAATTCAACGTTGTGTTTTTCCTCAAGAGGGTTGTGAGATTTTGCGTGAAATCCATGAAGGGGATTGTGGTCACCATGCCGGTTCAAAGTCTTTGGTTGCTAAAGCCTTTCGCCACGGTTTTTACTGGTTGACAGCACATGCTGATGCGGAGGATTTAGTCGAGAGATGTGATGGTTGTCATAAATTTGCACGCCGAGCTCACATTCCAGCTCAGGAGTTGAGGATGATTCCAATAACTTGGCCGTTTGCGACTTGGGGGCTTGATATGGTCGGACCCTTCAAGCGGTCCAAGGACAAAAAGACCCACTGGTTAGTGGCAGTTGATAAATTCACCAAATGGGTGGAAGCAGAGCCAGTCAGTAAGTGTGATGCGGCCACGACGGTTCAATTCATCAAAAAGGTGATATTCCGGTTTGGCTTTCCACACAGTATTATAACTGATAATGGTACTAATCTGTCCAAGGGAGAGATGGAGGAATTTTGCCAACGTGAGCACATCCGGCTTGATACAGCATCAGTGGCTCACCCCCAGTCTAATGGTCAAGTGGAGAGGGCAAATCAAGAAATTTTACGAGGTATCAAGCCCAGGTTTATGGTTCCTTTGAAGCGGACACCGGGTTGTTGGGTTGAGGAGTTACCTTCTGTATTATGGAGTATCAACACCACACCCAATAGGTCTACGGGTTACACGCCTTTCTTCATGGTTTATGGAGCGGAGGTAGTTCTTCCTAGTGACATCCGTCACGACTCGCACCGTGTGACAGCTTATGTTGAAGCTGATAATGAGAAGGCACGTCAGGATTCCTTGGACCTGTTAGATGAAGAGTGTGATCTTGCAGCAGCACGTTCGGCGATTTATCAAATGGATCTCCGACGTTATCATAGCCGCCGGGTTAAGACCAGAACCTTTCAAGAAGGCGATTTGGTGCTCTGGCTCATCCAGGATCAGACTGATATGCACAAGTTATCCCCACCTTGCGAGGGACCCTTTGTGGTCAGCAAGAATCTACACAACGAGTCATACTACCTCATTGATGTTCGAGAGCACAAAGACTCACGTAAATCGGAGGAGGAGACCAAGCGGCCATGGAATATAGCCCTTCTTCGGCCTTACTATACTTGAGCCATAGGCTTTTTCATATGTACATATTTATGACAATGTATATATTATATAATAAACCGGAGCCTCACATAAAGCGGGGTCTCTGTTCTTTTTACATCTTGTGTGTGCTTACAAAGGTTTTTGCTAACAAAGCAAAGTTTTGTTAAACCGACCTTTGCAGCCGCACAAAGTCACTAGGGGGCTTGGTCATACCTGAACCATAGCTACACCTTTTGATTGGTTTGAAAGCCGGAAAGGAAGTTCACTAGGGGGCTTGGTTATTATCACGCCATAGCTACACCTCTTGATGGGCTTGAAAGCCACAAAGGATATTATGTGGAGCCAAAGAGAGTGTTGCACAAAGCACATACTCAAACATGGACACACTCTGAGCACAGCTCACAAAGTTACTTGGGGGCTCTTTGTGCAACACAACAAAGAGTTTGAAAGGCCCCTTGTAATTGGCTATCAAGCCACGGCTTGGAAGCCTGGTGTATTCACCTAAAACCCCGGGTTAACCTGCCTTCATCAAGTAAGCCACTCCTATCCAGGTAATCCTGGTATGACCCGCCAAACATTTGACAAGTCAATCTTCTACAGACCCTGAACTTGTTAAAGTTAAAACGACGATTGGTTAATTGGAGGCCCATCTTAAAAGGCTTTGTTAAATGGTTTAACTCAGAGGCCTGGCAGCCCATGAAAAGCCTTGATTTGGAGCCTGGCAGCTCGTAAAAAGCCTCGAATATTTCTTTTTGAATTTTAACTCTTTTGTCTTTATTGCGGTTCATAGTATGTTCTGATAAACCGGAGTCCTTTGCCCGGCTTGGTTTTCAACTACAGGTTGTTCATCCAGGATCAGTTACAAACCGGCATTTGGTTGCCCGGTCTGGTTTGACTAAATCGCCAGTACTATAAAGAAAACCCGGTGGTTATTATATCCCGGTACGGTTTATTATCATAATCCGGCAAAATAAGAACATGAGTTATCAACATTCCGGATTGGTATTGACACCTTTGCCGTATACGCCGTTGGTCAACCAATAAGGTATGTTGCACATGTTGCTTCTTATTCATCCAAGTACTATATACTTGTTGGGCGTCATGACTCGTCCAGCGGTAGACCGCTGGATACTTTTAAGTTCTTGTGACCAGGAACACAACTCATCATGGGCTATGCATAAATATATCCCAAAAAGATGGAACAAGTGGTCACGGGTATTACAAAACATGCTCGATGGCATGACAGATAAAGGAGTTTTGGCTATCCTATTACAAGAAGTTCTCAAAGCGGCTCCAATTGCATAATTGTTTGTAAAGTATCGGCACACAATAGCCAGTAAAAACCGGCGACCGGTTTAAGATGCTTCATCTGGACGACTTGATGGTTGAGGGTCAGTTGGTGTGGGCACTTCTTCATCCCTCCCCAGGCGCTGGAAATCAGTCGTCGACCAATCGATTCCAGTTAAAGCTTGAAATACTGCCTCTTCATGGATAAGATTGGATGGGTTAATATCAGGAGCATAAGTATGCTTACGAATCGGAGGCACAAGTTCTTCAACTTCATGGATTTCGGCAAGCTGTCTTTTCCCTTCAGCGTCATAAACCGGTTGAAAATGAGACAAGTTTGTCTCTTCGGCCAGCTTGCTGGCTATTGGCCGCATCTCTTTGGTTAGCCTCCGGAGGTCATTATTGTCGAAGTTTGAACCGTCCTCCTTCATGCTTGGGTATCCTTTAATGATATCCTCCGCTTCAAGAACTTGAATCTAGGCCTTGGCTTGAATAAGGGCGGTTAAAGCTCCTGCTCTTGCAGCTGCCTTCTTCAGTTCGACAATCCAGGCTGGTAACATGGCCGGCTTCTCAAGTGTTTCCTTGATCAGGGTTGGTGCCGTTTTGTTGTAAGCCGCTGTGCAAATAGCTCGTTGAGACCTAGAGTACAACTGTTCAATCAAAATATACACCGCTTTGAGCTTCATCCGCATGTCTGTACCAAGATGGGCAATCCGAGTGCTTGTCACGGTTTAGCATCAGCATTCTGATTAATGATAAGGTTCCATGAATTGCACAAAATATATAAGGAGATACTTACCAAAGATAGCAGAAGTCATAGCATTGATTTGCCGTTTCAAACCAGCTAGTTCATCCACGACTGGTTTCAGGGCTGCTTCGGCATCTTCAGCACTTTTTATTAAACCGGATTTTTCGATTTCCCAGTCAGCACGGTCTTTATTGAAAGATTCTTTCAGCTTTTCCATTGCAGCCAGGGGTTTGGTCAGCTCCTCTTTGGCTTTTTCAGCTTCTGCCTATTGTGACTTCACGTTCTCTTGCAAGTCAGCATTTCGGGCATATCTATTCCTCAGTTCAGCCTGCAACATTGAAGATATGTCACACAACATGATAT
>NC_041380.1:76832834-76850510 GCF_002162155.2 Triticum dicoccoides
AGTTATGCACTTCGTACTTGGGGGCTAATGCCTATTTGCTCTGAATTACTACATTTTATACAAGTCTCCAGAACAATGCAAGCATTATCCTTGACACTTGGGGGCTAATGTACGTCTGTTCAAAAAACAGATGCATGGATTAAAGCCCGGATTAACTTGCCAAGTTAAACCGGCCTTTGGGGGCTACGCTGCGGAAAGCTATCTAACTACTAAAGGATGAGTATTGGTTCTTATTAGTGCCTGATATTTTGAGGATCAGTGAAGAAAAACTTAAAGTGGATCAAAGACCCAGTTTATGATTAACATCATAAAACGGCCCTTGGGGGCTACTCGGGCTAGCATTCCAACTTTGAATCAACAAACAAAGGGAGTTGAGAATACCTCATATCGCTCCTTCATCAAATTTACCAAGCCGGCTTCATAGTCACGGTTTGAGTGCAGACGGTTCTAGAAGCCAGAGTGAAGATCTTCAACGTTGAGATGAGCATAGCTTGATAAATCGCTACTCCATTTGCCCTTTTCCCTAGCAGCCCGCTCTTCTTTGGCACTATGTTGAGCCAAGACTACGGGACGGCTAGGCGAGCTGTGGCCCATTCTAGTAATGATAACGTCATCTCCTTGGCCTTCAGTGTTTCTGGCTGGTGATAATGGAGTTTCAGCATCTCTCACCGGACTAGCCCGGTTTGGCTCTGTCGGTTCAGCGTCAGGCGCGGCAGGCTCAGCGTCTGTTGGTTCATCAGTGTTTTGGCCTTGAAGGGGCGGTTCAGCAGAGGCGGCTTCAGGATGAGGGCCCTCTGGTTCACAAGTTTGTTCTGGTTCACCTCTGGGTTCTTCTTCAAAAGTGGTCGGGTCTTCGGGCGGATTGGTGACCCGAGCTTTCTTGCTGGGTCTGGCTTTGGCCCTGCAAACAAAATAAACAGAGAGTTAACATCTTATTCAAGATTTGTGACGCATTGAAAGAAAAGGTTTTGCAGCTTACCCGGCCACAGTTTTCAGAGGAGGGAGCCGAGTTGCCGTCGACTCGCTGGATGATGAGGGAGGTGTCACCTGATAATTTGAATCGGATGGATTAAGAGGTTGTCTGAAATAACCTGCCTTGGGGTAAGAATTGTCAGAAGTGGGAGAGACCTCAGACCGACGCTTCCGAACCGGGGTATCAGGTAAACCGGTTGAAGTGACCTGTTGGCCACTATGTCGGGTTGTACGGCGAGCCTCATGTTGCTGCGTCTTCAAAATAAATGTTGGATCCAAGTAAGCAAGAGGATGAGAAAAGCTTACTTTCCGGACTGCTTGACGGGTTTTTTGTGTTGGCTTAGAGTCTGAACCAGAGGAAAGTGTAATTACCTCTACGTCTTCAGCCTGGCTGCCTTCCGCGTCCTCCTGATGAAGGTCATTGTTAATGAGGTGCATGAAAAGGGAGCCAAGTGAGTCAAGTTCTACCTCAGCTTCCGGATCGTCAACGTCATCATCAAGCTCCATGTTGATCCGGTCAGCTGTTTTCTGCTTTGAAGTCCGCTTAACAGCCTTGGTTTTTGGACGGGAAGGTTTGACCGCCTTATCTCCGGCTGGCTTTGCCGTTTTATCTGCGGGTTTTCGCTTCCAGAAGGGATCATCACCCTATTTATACATAAACAGAAGGAAGATTACACAGTTGAAACACATTAAAAATATCAAAAAGGTAGAAATATAGCGCTTACAACAGGAGGTTTGTTCTGAGTATAGAAGGGGAGCAAGCCGGTTTGACTACAGACTGATTCCGATTCATTCAGAATTTTCTTCACACTTTCAGTGACCTCTTCATAAGTCATCTGATACTCGATATGGCGTTAGGGGTCTTTCACATCACCGGTGTATTCACACATCAAACCGGTGCGACGGCTTAGCGGCAATATGCTCCAAGTTATCCAACAGCGCACGAAATCAACGCTTGTTAAACCGTTGGCCATGAAGGCTCGGAGTTTGGCGATTTGGGGGTATACTTGGCCCATTCTGCGGAGCTTAAGCATTGTGGCATTGGATGAGTGTTGGAAAGTCGGTGATCGCGATAGCCTGGAAGGGGGTTCTCATCTTCACGAGAAGTGTCTCTATAGTAAAACCAAGTCTGATTCCAATCCTTAGGGTGGCTGTGCAGTTTGGCATGAGGAAATTCAACTTCTTTCTGCTTTTGAATTAAAACGCCGCCAAGTTCAGTGTTGGGGCCATTCACAAACTCTGTACGCCGGTTTAGATGGAAAAAGTCCCGGAATAGTTCAGCAGTGGCCTCTTCTTGCAAGTACACCTCACAGAAAACCTAGAAGTTGCATATATTAGACACCGAGTTGGGACCAATGTCTTGAGGATGGAGTTGGAAGCTAGCAAGAACGTCCCGAAAAAACTTTGACCCTGGCGGTTTGAATCCACGGCCTATGTGGTCGACAAAAATCACTACTTCACCCTGCCTCGGAGTAGGAGGGTTCTCTGTTCTTGGTGCTCGCCACTGGATCTTCGTCTTCTTTGGCAAGGTGCCAATACTAACCATATCGTTCAATTGATCTTCGGTGATCCGGGAGGGAGCCCAGTTGCAAGCAGCAAACTGTTTGGCCATGGTGAAGTGAAACGCTGGAAAAGAAATGCCGGTTTACGAGCATTCATGGAAGGAGCGCAAGATGCAGTGGAATCAGCATATAACGGTATATGAAACTGCGTAAACCGAAGACTGATATAATAGTAAAGGACAAGGTCATATCAAGGGTATAAGCATATTGCTAAACATGAGTTGGTAATCCTAAGTCAGAATTTACTAAATAAAGGCTATAATTGGAAATACATTGGCGGTTCAACAAGGGGACTAATGGTATATACCGGATCATCATTCTTTCAAAAGTTAAACCGCCTAGTCTGACATTGAAGATGCAAATCTACAAATGTGTAAGTGAAGGACAAACAGTTTTCACAAATTGGCAGTATACCTTTGGATCTACCGTATGTCAGAAAAGGGAAATATATTCAGACCTAAGAAGTAGTGCCGAAGCAGTGGATGAAGGTTGAGATGGGATCCTCTATTTTAATAGGGGGCATTAGATGGAAAAGGAGAGCTACGGCTATCATTGAACATGATGAGCATCAAGGTTTGGATCAAAAGGTTACTACGCAAGCAATGAACACCGAAGAACACCGAAACCCTAGAACATATCTATGGTAGAAGAACATAAGGCTTACCAGTGCTGGCAAAGGAGCGGGGAAGCACCGCAATTCTCTGGCGCATTCAGGGTGATGCAGCGGACAAGGTTGAAGCAGAGGTGATGGTCAATGGCGGCGGTGGAGCTCCAGAGGTTGAGCGGCGCAAGGAAGACGATGACGCGAAGAGGCACGAAGGGGGAAAGGTGAAAATGACCCCTCGACCCTATTTATAAAGGCAAGGGATAAGTGTCAGGCGCGAAAATTGAGGAGCCAGAAATTTGGAAATAAAGAGGAGCGGTCGCCTCGATTGTCGGAGACCCATTAATGAAGATGTGTCATACACAGTTTTTTAATAACAGATGACATCACGGCGGTTTACAAAATTTCATGAAGATTTTGAAGAGGAAGTTTTTCTTGAAGACTGACATGAACCAGTTCAAATCACTCTGGGGCCTAATGTTGGGGATATTACTACTGGGTGTAAACCGGCCAGGAGAGGCCGGGTTAGCTTCATCAGTAAGTTCATTATATTTGAAGCCCATGAAGACAGACGGAGATGCTATGTAAAGGCCCAGGGCCCAAAACCGGTTTAAGGCCTATAGATGCAAACCGACTTAATTATGTAACTTGCTTTGTAAGATAGGTAGTGTAGAGACCAAACCGGACACGTTTATGATCCGGCTTCGGGACTCTATAAACCGGCGGGCGTCAACCTATGTATATAAAGGGACGACCCGGCAGCGGTTGATGGACAACAACAACTCGAGAGCTAAACAAAGCGGATTCGCTCCCTGGCCTTCGAAACCCTAGCAATACCAATCACAACTAGACGTAGGCTTTTACCTTCCTTGAAGGGGCCAAACTAGTATAAAACTCTCTGTGTCCCCTTGTCCGATTTAACCCCTTTAAGCTAACCCGTTGCGATGGCTCCACGACTAAGTCCTTTCACAAGGACATCTGCCATGACAAACCCACGACAGGTAGGAAAAGACCATCGCTCGTCCCCGACCGCCACTCATAAGGAGGACAATCAAATAACACCTCATGTTTCAAATTTGTTACATAATGTTTACCATACGTGCATGCTACGGGACTTGCAAACTTCAACACAAGTATTTCTCAATTTCACAACTACTCAACTAGCACGACTTTGATATTATCACCTCCATATCTCAAAACAATCATCAAGCATCAAACTTCTCTTAGTATTCAAATCACTCATAAGAAAATTTTACTAATCTTGAATACCTAGCATATTAGGATTTTAAGCAAATTACCATGCTATTAAAATTTTAAGTGAAGCATGAGAGATCAATAGTTTCTATAAAACAAATCCACTACCGTGCTCTAAAAGATACAAGTGAAGTACTGGAGCAAAATTATATAACCCAAAACATATAAGTGAAGCACATAGAGTATTCTAACAAATTCCAAATCATGTATGGCTCTCTCAAAAGGTGTGTACAGCAAGGATGATTGTGGTAAACTAACAAGGAAAGACTCAAATCATACAAGACGCTCCAAGCAAAACACATATCATGTGGCGAATAAAAATATAGCTCCAAGTAAAGTTACCGATAGAAGTAGACGAAAGAGGGGATGCCTTCCGGGGCTTCCCCAAGCTTTGGCTTTTAGGTGTCCTTATATTATCTTGGGATTGCCATGGGCATCCCCAAGCTTAGGCTCTTTCCACTCCTTGTTCCATAATCCATCAAATCTTTACCCAAAACTTGAAAACTTCACAACACAAAACTTAAAGTAGAAAATCTCGAGAGCTCCGTTAGCGAAAGAAAACAAAAGACCACTTCAAGTTCAAGGTACTGTAATGAAATCATTCTTTATTTATATTGGTGTTATACCTACTGTATTCCAACTTCTCTATGGTTTATAAACCATTTTACTAGCCATAGATTCATCAAAATAAGCAAACAACACACGAAAAACAGAATCTGTCAAAAACAGAACAGTCTGTAGTAATCTGTAGCTAGCGCAAGATCTGGAGCCCCAAAAATTCTAAAATAAATTTCTGGACGTGAGGAATTTATCTATTAATCATCTGCAAAAATAATTAACTAAATATCACTTTTCAAATAAAATGACAGCAGTTCTCGTGAGCGCTAAAGTTTCTGTTTTTTACAGCAAGTTCAACAAGACTTTCCCCAAGTCTTCCCAACGGTTCTATTTGGCACAAACACTAATTAAGCACAAAAACACAACAAAAACAGAGGCTAGAAAAATTATTTATTACTAAACAGGAGCAAAAAGCAAGGAATAAAAATAAAATTGGGCTGCCTCCCAACAAGCGCTATCGTTTAACGCCTCTAACTAGGCATAACAAGCAAGAATAGATCTAGGTATTGCCATCTTTGGTAGGAAATCCATAAGTGGCTCTCATAATAGATTCATAAGGTAATTTAATTTTATTTCTAGGAAAGTGTTCCATGCATTTCCTTATTGGAAATTGGAATCTAATATTTCCTTCCTTCATATCAATAATTGCACCAATCGTTCTAAGGAAAGGTCTACCAAGAATAATAGGACATGGAGGATTGCAATCTATGTCAAGAACAATAAAATATACGGGCACATAATTCCTATTTGAAACAATAAGAACATCATTAATTCTTCCCATAGGTTTCTTAATAGTGGAATCCGCAAGGTGCAAATTTAGAGAGCAATCATCAAAATCACGGAAACCTAACAAATCACACAAAGTTTTTGGAATCGTGGAAACACTAGCACCAAAATCACATAAAGCATAGCATTCATGATCTTTAATTTTAATTTTAATAGTTGGTTCCCACTCATCATAAAGTTTTCTAGGGATGGAAACTTCCAATTCAAGTTTTTCTTCATAAGATTGCATCAAGGCATCAACAATATATTTAGTAAACGCTTTATTTTGACTATAAGCGTGAGGAGAATTTAGCACGGATTGCAACAAGGAAATACAATCAATCAAAGAGCAATTTTCATAGTTAAATTCCTTGAAATTCAAAATAGTGGGTTTAACAACATCTAGGGTTTTAATTTCTTGAATCCCACTTTTATCAAATTTAGCATCAAGATCAAAAAATTCCGAATTCTTGGAACGCCTTCTTGGTAAAGGTGGATCATATTCAGTCCCATCATATTCAAGATTCATATTGCAAAACAAAGATTTAATAGGGGACACATCAATAACTTTTAGATCTTCATCTTTATTTTCATAGGAGCTAGAAGAACACGCTCTTATAAAGGCATCTTTCTTAGCACGCATCCTAGCGGTTCTTTCTTTGCTCTCATCAATGGAAATTCTCATGTCATTGAGAGACTCATTGATATCATGCTTAGGTGGAATAGATCTAAGTTTCAAAGAATCAACATCAAGAGCAATTCTATCAACGTTCCTAGCCAAATTATCAATCTTAAGCAATTTTTCTTCAATCATAGCATTAAAATTCTTTTGCGAAGTAATAAATTCTTTAATATTAGATTCAAAATCAGAGGGAATATTATTATAATTTCCATAAGAATTGTTGTAGGAATTACCATTTTTAGGATAAGGCCCAGAGTTGAAAATTCCTCTATACGTGTTATTACCAAAATTGTTCCTACCAACAAAATTCACATCCATAGATTCATTATTATTCTCAATCAAAGTAGACAAGGGAATATCATTAGGATCAGAAGAAACACTCTTATTAGCAAATAATTTCATAAGTTCATCCATCTTTCCACTCAAAATATTAATTTCTTCTATCGCATGCACCTTTTTATTAGTAGCTTTTTCAGTATGCCATTGAGAATAATTAATCATAATATTATCTAGGAGTTTAGTAGCTTCTCCTAAAGTGATTTCCATAAAAGTTCCTCCCGCGGTCGAATCTAAAAGATTCCTAGAAGCAAAATTCAATCCGGCATAAAAATTCTGAACAATCATCCACAAATTTAAACCATGAGTAGGGCAATTATGTATTATTAATTTCATTCTCTCCCAAGCTTGTGCAACATGTTCATGATCAAGTTGCTTAAAATTCATAATATCGTTTCTAAGAGAGATGATCTTAGCGGGAGGAAAATACTTAGAGATAAAAGCATCGTTGCACTTATTCCATGAATCAATACTATTTTTAGGCAAAGATGAAAACCAAGCTTTAGCACGATCTCTAAGCGAAAAAGGAAATAGCTTCAATTTAACAATATCATTATCCACATCTTTCTTCTTTTGCATATCACACAAATCAACGAAGCTATTAAGATGGGTAGAGGCATCTTCACTAGGAAGGACGGAAAGCGGATCTTTCATGACAAGATTCAGCAAAGCAGCATTAATTTCACAAGATTCATCATCGGTAAGAGGAGCAATCAGAGTGCTAATAAAATCATTGTTGTTGGTATTGGTGAAGTCACACTATTTAGTATTATCTTGAGCCATCGTGACAAGCAAGCGAACTAACACACAAGCAAACAAAAAGCAAGCACGCAAAAAGAGGCAAATGGAGAAAGAGAGGGAGTATAGAGAGAGTGTGGACGAATGAAACGGCAAGGGTGAAGTGGGGGAGAGGAAAGCGATAGGCAAATGACAAATAATGGAATGCGGGAGATAAGGGTATGTGATGGGTACTTGGTATGTTGACTTTTGCGTAGACCTCCCCGGTAATGGCGCCAGAAATCCTTCTTGCTACCTCTTGAGCACTGCGTTGGTTTTCCCCGAAGAGGAAGGGATGATGCAGCAAAGTAGCGTAAGTATTTCCCTCAGTTTTTGAGAACCAAGGTATAATTCCAGTAGGAGGCTACGCGCGAGTCCCTCGCACCTGCACAAAACAAATAAATCCTCGCAACCAACGCAAATAGGGGTTGTCAGTCCCTATAAGGCCACTTACGAGAGTGAGATCTGATAGATATGATAAGATAATATTTTTGGTATTTTTATGATAAAGATGCAAAGTAAAATAAAGGCAAAGGAAATAGCAAAGGAAATAACTAAGTAGTAGGGGATTAATATGATAGAGATAGACCCAGGGGCCATACGTTTCACTTGTGGCTTCTCTCGAGAGCATAAGTATTCTACGGTGGGTGAACAAATTACTGTTGAGCAATTGACAGAATTGAGCATAGTTATGAGAATATCTAGGTATGATCATGTATATAGGCATCACGTCCGAGACAAGTAGACTGACTCCTGCCTGCATCTACTACTATTACTCCACTCATCGACCGCTATCCAGCATGCATCTAGAGTATTAAGTTAAAAACAGAGTAACGCCTTACGCAATATGACATGATGTAGAGGAATAGACTCATGCAATATGAAGAAAACCCCATCTTGTTATCCTCGATGGCAACAATACAATACGTGCCTTGCTGCCCTTACTGTCACCGGGAAAGGACACCGCAAGATTGAACCCAAAGCTAAGCACTTCTCCCATTGCAAGAAAGATCAATCTAGTAGGCCAAACCAAACTGATAATTTGAAGAGACTTGCAAAGATAACCAATCATACATAAAAGAATTCAGATAAGATTCAAATATTATTCATAGATAGACTTAATCATAAACCCACAATTCATCGGTCTCAACAAACACACCGCAAAAAGAAGATTACATCGAATAGTTCTCCACAAGAGAGGGAGAACATTGTATTGAGATCCAAAAAGAGAGAAGAAGCCATCAAGCTACTAGCTATGGACCCGTAGGTCTGAAGTAAACTACTCACACTTCATCGGAGGGGTTATGGTGTTGATGTAGAAGCCCTCCATGATCGATGCCCCCTCCGGCGGAGCTCCGGAACAGGCCCCAAGATGGGATCTCATGGATACAGAAATTTGCGGCAGTGGAATTAGGTTTTTGGCTCCCGTTATGATCGTTTGGGGGTACGTGGATATATATAGGAGGAAGGAGTATGTCGGTGGAGCAACAGGGGGCCCACGAGGGTGGAGGGCGTGCCTAGGGTAGGCAGGTGCGCCCCCTACCTCGTGGCCTCCTTGTTTCTTTCTTGACGTAGGGTCCAAGTCTCTCGGGTCTTGTTCGTTGAGAAAATCACGTTCCCGAAGGTTTCATTCCGTTTGGACTCCGTTTGATATTCCTTTTCTTCGAAACCCTAAAACAGGCAAAAAACAACAATTCTGGGCTGGGCCTCCGATTAATAGGTTAGTAACAAAAATAATATAAAAGTGGATAATAAAGCCCAATAATGTCCAAAACAGTAAAAAATATAGCATGGAGCAATCAAAAATTATAGATACGTTGGAGACGTATCGGTGCGTCAGCAACAAAGAGAAATAAAAACGGAGACAGTGGATCACCTTGTCTGAGTCCACGAGAAGGGGTGAAAGACTCCAGTAATTTTCCATTAGGCTTCACGGAATATTTAACCGAGGACACACATTCCATAATCCACAAGATCCACTTCTGTGAGAAACCCAGTTTACCTAATGCCTTCTCCAAGAACAGCCAGTCCACCCGGTCATAGGCCTTAGAAAGGTCTAGTTTGTAAGCGCAACATGCCGGTACAGAGGTTCTAACAGACTGAATATAATCCAAGCATTCAAAATCCATAATAGAGTTATCTGTGATGAGCCTCCCTGGAATAAACACACTCTGGTTTTCGGTTATAAGATCAGATAAAATAGGGCGTAACCTGTTAACCATACATTTGGAGACAATTTTATAAATCACATTGTATAAACTTATTGGTCTAAAATCCTTCAGCTCCTTAGGGTACTGTACTTTAGGAATCAAGACAATTGCAGTGTCATTGACACCCTTAGGCATGATACTAGTAGTGAAAAACTCCAGTACTATCATGGAATTGTCATGGCAGATGTCCTTAGAGTCAGGACTTAATCGCGAGGCCAACGCATCTATGTGGTAGCTTGAGAGGGGTTGAGCGGGACGAGAGACGCGAGGTTTTACCCAGTTCGGCCCCTCACGGTGGACGTAAAAGCTTACATCCTGCTTCATTGATATTGATGATGATGATGCTCACGGTTACAAGGGTGAGGTTTCGCTACCTCTATCTCGAAAGCTATTGATGTGTCTGTCTAAACTTCTCCCCTTTGGGGAGCCTTGCCCCTCCTTATATAAGTTGAAGGGGCTGGCTTACCTATAGAGTCCTAGTAGGATTAGGACTAGTCTCTTTTCTATTACAAGACGGATAGCAATCCAGGTCTTATTCAAACTGTTTAAGTCGGCCTGCTGGGCCATTTCCCATGATGGGTCGCGGCCTACCTCCATGAGGATACCCGTTTCCTATATCCACGACAAGTACCCCTGCTATAATTTCTTTCTTCAACACTCCCCAATTGCATTGATAAAAACGAGCAGGAAATCCATCTGTCCCTGGGGCTTTTATGGGCCCAATCTAAAATAGCGCATTTGATATCTCCTTCTCAGAAAAAGGAGCACATAAACTATCATTCATTTGAGCAGTAACTTTTTCTTCTATGCGCCCTAAAACATCATCCAGAGATAGAGTCGGGTCCTTAGTGTATACCTCCTAGAAGTAGGACCTCGTCATCAACTCCATCTCCGAGGGTGAGCGGCACCAGGTACCATCAAGTTTATGAAGACGCTGAATGTAATTGCGCCTCGCTCGCCCACAGCCCTACGGTGACGATATTCTGTATTCCTCTCACCTTCCTTTAACCAAGTAATTCTAGAACGCTGCAACCATAACATTTCTTCTCTGTAGATAAGTTCATCTAGATCATTCATTTTCTCCTTAATTAATGCCCTATCAGCAGCACCTTGTTGCAAATCCGCTAGCTGGGTTCGCAGATTTTCAATATCTTGAAGAACATGTCCAAAGGGTTTGTTGCTCCACTCCTTCAAATTCCTCATTAGATCCTTTAGTGAGTGCGCCATTGAACCCAAGCTCCCGTGCGGCCTATGTTTAGCCCATGAATTGGCGATCACCCCCGGAAGGGAGGGATCCCTTTCCCACATAATTTCGTATCTTGACGCACCCCTCCTTTTCCGATCAATATCCATGGGAACCATCTCCAGAACGACTGGACAGTGGTCCGAGCATGACGATGCCAAGTGAACCACCCTAGAAGCCGGGGAAAGGTCTCTCCGATGTTCATCAGCGCACACGCGGTCTAACCGGGCCCGAACATTATTATTTCCATACTGGCCATTGTCGTATGTGAAAGGAACTCCCGAGAAACCCAGGTCTTCCAACTCACACAATATTAAGTAGTCTCAAAATGCAGCCATTTGAGATTCAGATCGCAACGTTCTGGACATATGCTTATGTTGCCACAAGGCTTCGTTGAAATCACCACACACAAGCCATGGTTCCTGCGAGACCCCTCTCAAGCGTGTCAGATGATCCCATATAATGTGCTTATTCTCCATCCTTGGTTCGCTATACACAAAAGTCATATGCCACCTCTTATCAGAACTTTTGTCCTCCACCATAACATCAATATATCTTTGACATGCATCCAGAACAGTGACCAACAAAGCTTCATCCCAGTAAAGTGCAATACCACCACTCAATCCTGAACTACACACTCCATAGAAACCCTTCAGCCCAAATCTCCATCTTAACTTCTCCATCTTCACACTAGCTTGCCTAGTTTCACACAGAAAGACAAGCTTGGGGATGTTGGTTTTAGCGAGGGCCAACACCTCACGAACTGTCCGACGGTTCCCCGCCCCCCGGCAGTTCCAAATCAGGGCATTCATTGTTCCCGGCACGGCTCCTCGCGAGAGCCCGCTGAATTATTGGTATCGTCGAGAAAATGCACACTAGTTTTTGCTCTTTTACTTTCTAAGCTGGACATAGGATATGACACAAGATCATCCTCACCATTACCTGTTGTTATTGCTAGCACTGGAACACTCTGATTCCTTTGATCAGTCCCATTCTCGCCTTCCAAAAGAAGACGCTTCCTTACACCTTTGTCCTCATCCATACTCACCTTATTTAAGTCAATAGCACCCTGATCAACCAACCCGTTAACAGCATGGAGATTCTTAATTGGGTTAGTCCTAATATTATGCAGTTCCTCATTGCCATTAGCAGCAGATGTAGCCACAGCAGTACTTCCAGTCCCATGATTCTCAGCCCTGTACATATTAGGTGGATCCACATATAACCAGTCACCAAATTTCAGATCCTTTGCAGTGTATACACCTGAGCCACACTCCTTAAACTCATGACCAATTCTCCCACAAAACTTACAGAAGCGTGCAAGTTTCTCGTATCTCACAACAAACACATGCCTGTCCTTCCCCTTGATAATACTGACATGTTTTGTAAGGGGTTCTCTAACATCATGTTTGACCTTGATTCGTACATAGTTACCTCTGGAATTCCCAGCAAGCCTAGATTCCATAATTTCTCCAGCCTTATGGATGAGCTTTTCCACAATGTCCTTGCTGCAATATCCTTCCGACAGCTTATGTATCTGTAGCCATATCGGCATATGCACCAGTTGCATGTCCTCAACTCGACTGAAACCATTGTAAGGATGCAACAACACTGCCCAAAATCTGAACAACCACGGTCCTTGGTACATAATTCGTTCCGAGTCGCCTAGACAAGATGCCTGCACGACGAACAGGTTGGCCCCCTTCGGCTTGAATTTCACTGGTTGCGCCAGGTTCCACGCTGCCCTCATGTCTTTGAAGAACGCCGCTTGGCTGAAGGTCTTGTCGGTATGGACACGAGCAAGAGCCATCCACCTAACGCGTTCATTGATCTCTGGGATCTCCTCGTCAATTACCAGATCGTCGAAAACTTCGTCTTCAAGGTCAAGTTGCCCAAAAAAGTCATCTAGGTCACCTATTCGATTTGCCCGTGACCCGCCACTCGTTGCCGGGCATGCATCCGAGGGAGATGCCATCACCGTTCCCGTCAAGGGAAACCCACTCACGATCTCTGATGGATTGGTGGAACTCATGGCGATTTGGAATCACCAAGAGGAAAAGAAACCCTAGCCGCCGCTAGGGGAGTCTGAGTCGTCTAACATGTTCCCTGTTGCTACCATGTTTTATTATTACTAGCACATATGCCCGTGCGTTGCAACGGGAGATATATTTATTAGGAGAAGCAACGGGAGAGAAAAGATGTGTCCTCCGAAAATAGTCTCCGCAGCGGTGGCCGACGGAGATAGGAGCTGCGATCTTCTCGTGGGTCATGTTTGGCATACGAGATCTTGATAGTGGTGGGGTTTGTCAGCGTCTTCTATCACGGCGTAACTCGATGTATTACTAACTGCAGCACATAAATCAAAGACCCGACGATGTGCTGCTAGCTAGTCGAAGAAACACGTCCTAATTACCAATGGCCAGCGCGAATATTTAAAAACATAATGCAGAGTCAGTTTTGAAACATTTTTTTTATTTTTTCGAAACTATCATAGAAAATAAGAATGAATTTATGTATATTCTTTGAAACATGAACAATTTTTCAAATTCCAAACAGCTTAAAAATTCTGAATATTTCTGAAAAACATGAACAAAATTTTAAAATGGAATATTTTTTGAAATTCACAAACATTTTCTGAAAACATGAACATTTTTTGAATTAGCAAACAATTTTTCTAAAATGTTAAAATGTTTGAAAATTCAGAACAATTTTGAAAATGTCTTTTCAATTAATAAAATTATTTTAATTTCGTAAAATTTTCACTAAAACAACAACATTTTCAAATTTGAAACATTTTTTCAAATGCAAAAATAAATATTGGAAATCAAGAATAATAGTGGAAAATAAAAACATTTTTTTGGAAAATTGGGAACATTTGTTTATTTGAACAAATTTCAGAGAGAAAAAAATAAAATCCTGAACATTTTTTAAAATAGATTTTTATTTAGAATTTGGAACATTTATCGAAAACTTGGACAAAAAATTTGAATTCTGGGTTTTCTTGAAAATTTAAAATGTACTAAAAAGCAGAAACACGAAATTAAAATTGGAAGGGGGAAGAAGTAAAAATAAATAGGAAATAAAAATAGAAATTAACATAAAAAAGAGAAAACACAGGATAAAACATAAAATTGAATTCTGAGTTTTCTTGAAAATTTAAAATGTACTAAAAAACGAAAAAAACTAAATGAAACTTGGAAGGGGGAAGAAGTAAAAATAAATTGGAAATAAAAAGATAAATGAACAGAAAAAAAGAGAAAACGCAGGATAAAACATAAATGGGCCGGCCTAGTACTGTGCGTCCTGTGCGAACCTTTGTGTATTTGACGCTCTGTGCGGCAAATAGGGTTCTGCAAGCTGTGCGGGCTGACAAATAAGCAGTCTGGCTTGGCTGGGCCTCAGTGCGTGGCCCAGGTACGAAATCCTGGACAAACCATTTTTCTTTTGCACAAAAATTTAGTATCGCCTCGGGTAAAAACAAAATTCTTTTCTTCGGTGAACGGATGAAAAAAATCAGAGAAACACACCTTACTTTATTAGTAGGTAATAGATATAGATTAGGTATAGAAATTGTGTGTTTAGTATACCCAAGGGGATCTGCAAAGAAATCACGGATGTTATTCCTCATGGTGGGGTGATGATGAAAAACATAGGAAGATGCACTGGATGGCATGGTGCAAATTTTGTATTCCAAAGAGTGAAGGAGGTATGGGATTCCATGATCTCTACTCTTTCAACTTAGTTTTATTCGCGAAATAGAGTTGGACACTCATAACTGACCCAGATTCTTTGGTGGCAAGGGTATTAAAAGCTAAATATTATCCCAACGGGAACTTACTTGATGCCACATCGAAGAATGGGGCATCCCTTACTTGACAAAGTATTTTGAACGGATTGGAAACTTTTAAAAGGGATATATTTGGAGAATAGGAACCGAAGAGGAGGTCAATATCAAGAATGGCTGGCGGATACCCGCTAGTCCAAATTTGAAGGTGATCACGCAGAATGGGCAAACAATTCTGTCCAAGGTGGGTGAATTAATTGACCCTTCAACTAGCACATGGGATGAGACACTGCTTGAAGCTATTTTTTACCATGTGGATGTTTAAAGGATATTGCAGATTCCTAATCACTATCAAGCTTTTGATGGCTTCGTTGCATGGCAGCCAAATAGAACTGGAGTTTTTTTCCAGTTAGAACAGCGTATCATTTGCAGTGGTTACACACTTTCAAGGTGCATGCAACTGAGATGGAGAGAGCGGGAGGGTCCACCCCCTGGCAGTATGGACTACTCTGCGGAAACTTCTGGTTCCACGTAAAATTTAGATTTTTTTTTTGTTGTTGGAGGATTCTGCGGGAACAGTGCCTCTTAAAGCTATCCCGACAAAATAGACATGTTGGCTCCATTGACGCTTGTCCTATTTGTCACCAAGGGTTAGAAGACATCCGACATCTTCTGTTTCGATGCATGCATGCAAGGGAGTTGTGCGAGCGACCGGGCATGCTGGAGTTCATTGACCATTCATTACATGTAGACAGATTAGGCTCGGCCATATTCAAATATATGTTTTCACTATCGGATAACCACCTAAAGGTACATCCAAACATCAATATTAAACAAACTCTAGCTGTAGGAAGTTGGTACCTATGATGGATCCAACGGAAAATCACGCATAATGAACTAGCGCCACCAACCTGAAGATGGCCGATCTCAACCTATCTATAGAAAGGAACGTTTAGATGGCTTCCTCGCGTATTACAGTAGTGCCTGAAACAAGATGGAGCAAACCTAACCCAAGATATACTAAGCTAAACGTCGATGCAACATTCTTTGCAAATTAGGGGCTAGGTGCGACAACGGCCGTGCTCCGAGATGATAGGCAAACTTTGTTGTTTCTCCATGTAAGTTTATCCCATACACAGCTGATGCTATTACCACTAAATTGATGGTTATGAGAGAAGGATTGGCATTTGCAAATTCTCTTGATTTTAACCAGATCGAGGTGGAATCAGATTCACTCAAAGTCATTAACTTGGATATAGTACTATGATCGAGAATGTCACTTTTAAGCATTGTCTTTGCTCATGTAATCAAGTGGCTCATATACTAGCAAACCATAACTATTGTAATAAGTTTTTTTAGTTGGTTAAACGAGCCGTTGACATTGTTGTTGGTAAGCTCATATAGGATGCAACGATTTTTTAATTTAATATAAAGCTAGCTAGCATGGCCTTCCTTCAAAAGAAAAAAATATAGAATTGTGTGGTATAGTGGACACGTGGATAACTATCCAGAGCATGCATGCTTTAAAATCATATGCGTAATACTAGGTGCTTCCTTCGTCCGAAAATACTTGTCATCAAAATAGATAAAAGGAGATGTATCTAAATGTATTTTAGTTCTAGTTACATATCTTTTTATACATTTTGATGACAAGTATTTTCGGACGGAGAGAGTAGCAGTTAAAGTTTCGTTTTATGCGTAGTTGTAGACATTGTAGTGACTTTAAAAAAAAAGGAGGATAGACCTCCGGCCTCTGTATCTAGACGATGCATGCGGCCATTTTATTAATTATTCATGAAGACCATATAAAGTAATACATCAGTAAGCCTGAAGCCATCATTTAGGAAACACCTGTTGCTACTCCTATCCCATTGGTGAAGGTGTGCCAAATATTCGGGCCTAATATCAAACGGACATCACACCAAACCCTAACATCTAAAGCCGGATGCCCCAGCCCAGTCACACATCGGGACTGGGTCCCATACCGGACCGACACACTCTTAGAGGTTGCCACCGCCATCTTCCACCGGTCCATCTCCAGAGCAATAACTAACCCATTAACCTTGCCTGGCCTGCCGTCGACGCCACCACGACGCCGGACAACTCCACCATGCCGCATGTATCCGTCCACACGCGCCCGTCGCCAAACCCCTGCAGCGCCATGCCAGCGGGACCCGTCATCGACCTTGCGGTGGATGAGACACCGCTCTTTCGCTTATCCCGTCCAACCAGAGCACTTGCTCCAAAACGATATCCTCAAAAGGGACAACGGCATCAAAGGTACCATCATCGTCCGATCCGGCAGATCCAGATCTAGGGTTTCCCCCGGAGCATCACGAGTAGGGTGCCACGACCTGCAACAACGATGCCTCGAAAAGGACGACGTCATAGACGCTGCCATATTCCGCTATGATTAAAGTCGACGCGATTTTCACCGAAAGTCACCCCCAACCTCGCAGCTAGCTGGAACTGAACGGAGCCTCGCCGTGGAGACGAGGGCCGCCGTCGACACGCCGGCAGGGAGCCTGCAGCCGCCCCTTACCGGTCCCCCTCGCACCACCGGCCGGCCAAGGCCGTACCGAGACGGATCTGGACAGAACGCCAGATCCGCAGCCATCAGAGCCACCCATGCGCACGCAACCGCCACACCGTCGGCCACGAAGGCTCTCATCGCCGCCGTGCAGCAGGGGTACCGCCCTGACTGCCGCCCCCGGCCTCCCCGCATGAGACGCCGCTTCCGCCTCACAGGGTCCGCCGCGGCGACCACCCGCCCTGGATCCGCGGTGCAGGGCCCGCCGTTGCCGGCGGCAGCGGTGGCTGGGGATGGAGCAGTGAGGAGGGAGTGGCGGCTAGGGATCGGGGGCCCCTG
>NC_041380.1:76850879-76860840 GCF_002162155.2 Triticum dicoccoides
AGTATATATTTCGTGAACTCTCTAGAGCATGCATGTCTAAAACATCTTTTCTCATGTGACCGGCCGAAGGAAGACGGGCCGAGGGTATATGCGTGTGTTTAAACTAAAACACGGAGAAGGACGTACGTATGCATGGTCGTGAGAGTTTCACGCTCTGCTGCACGCCATTCGTCCCGCGTTTCACCCTCACCAGTCACTTTGCTTCCAGTTCAGGTATACCACGGCATCGGTTCGTTTCTTGCACCGGAATAGAGGTGCTTTGAGATTTACGCTTTGAGGAATAGACCTTGGCCGCGCGTTTCACACTTTGCTTTCAGGCCTCCTTTGATTTATAGGATATGAATGTTATAGAAATAGGCAGGGGCAGATCTAGAGGGTGGACAGGGTGGGCCGTGGCCCACCCTGAAATTTTAGATCAGCCCATATACTATAGGAGACATAGAGTGGTAAAAAAAAAGTAAAAAGCCCATCAGAAGCTGGTACCAGTTCAACACTGCACTGTGGCCAAATACACTTATTAGGCCGACACTCACCACTCGTTCCATTGGTTCCTTCAGACTCGTTGCCCAAATTAGCCCAATGCAAGCAGCTTGCTCCCTGTTGCTGGTTGTCAAGTACAATTGCCATCGTTGATTTTCCTAGATCCGCTACTGGTTGTAGCAGGCAGGTCTGGTTGTATGCATGTATATGGCTGTATGTAGATGGTCAAAACAACAGTTTGTTTTCCTTTCTCTTGTCCATTGCACAAGAAAGTTGCATAATTGAAATATCTAGATATATTGGAACTCGAAACTACAATATAAAATTTCTGAATATAATGTAGTTTCGTATTCAGAGACATGCAAATTGTCTACATGATACAAATTTGGGTTTACTGGTTATGAACTTATGATTGAAAAAAAATTCGAATTATTATTGCAGAGTTATTGAAGAATGAAAAGGACCGGAGACATTGCTTCTCTTTTTCGAAAAGATGCTTCTTTAAACTTCTTTTATGCAAAACTAACACTTAATTGAGAACTTTAGTATGTCTATATGAACATATTGATCTATTCTATGTGCCATTGGTAAATTAATTACATCGTTCACATGTTATATTTGTTGTCAAAATTTTTAGAGGTGGGCCACCCTGTTTTCAAATCCTAGCTCCGCCACTGGGAATAGGAAGATCATAGGAAGTGAGATGATATGTATCTCAATTCTTATAAAGAAAGAGATGTCATTTGGTGCATAGGATAGAAATTTTTCCATCGAGTCTTAGGCCTCGTTTGGTTTAGAGGAATTTCATAGGAATTCTAGAAGATAGGATTCTTATAGGATTGTTTCCTTTAGAGCCCTTTGATTCATAGGAATGGATTCCTATTCCTACATAGGATTGGTTCCTATCCTCCACATTTTATAGGAAAATAAAAAAGAGCCTAGACTCAATGAAAAAAATCTTTTGATGCAACCAAATGACATCTTGTTTCCTATTCCTACTCATAGGATTTGAGATACATGTCATCTCATTTCCTACAAGATTCCTATTCCTATGATAATCATATCCCATGAACCAAAAGAGGCCTTAGCTAATGTTTTTTTCCTTCAAAATGTGAATGATTGATTCTTATCCTACATATGAATAGGAATTCATTCCTACAAACCAAAAGACTTCAAAGAAAAATTTCCTATACAAATTCTATCCTATAAAAATCTTATGAGATTCCTACAAACCAAAAGAGGCCTCAGTGGAGATGATCTGGGTGCATGGGGCCATTTCCACGAAAGCAAGCAAGCACGTACTGCTCGGTACTCTCCTACCACCACCTAGCAGAAGTAGCTGTGGGCGGCCATTAAAGGTTGCATCGCTGACGGAGACGAAAGGGTGGCCGCGTCGCCAGACCTTTTGCCATTTTTGCGTCGATGCTGGGCTCGACGGTGCGCGTCCCTGGTGGGTGCTTTGCCGGAAACGGAAACCAGCTGAGCCATCTGTAGGCTCTAGCCTGTAGTACGTGTCGACTGAGAGGGAGGCGAGCAGCTGGACGCGGCGGAGTCGATTGACCGGAACGACGCGGCGGGCTTGCCTTCCCCGCCACTGACACGGCCGGCCCACCGGCTGCTGCTGCTATGACCGGCCGGACCTCACGCTCTTCTCCATCTTGGTTTGTGATGGAAGTGGAAGGTTGCACCATATTTTTTTTAAAGACCCAACAAATGCTGGCCGGAATATGTATAGAGAGATGACAAAAGTGACAACTGACAAGGAGGAAAGCAAAGAAAGTGCAAAAGAAAAAGTTAGCAACTCTCACGACCGTCTAAATTGACACGACCGCCAAATTAACTTCCTTCTCTGTTAGCAACTCTTCTGCTTTTCCTTTTGATGAAGCGGACAAAATGTTTTCAAATGTCAAACAGTTCCAAAAAGACAAAACATACCTGTGCCTAGGTACCTTTGTGTGCTTGAAAACTTCCTGAAAACATATGACTTTTGTGCCTTGTGTAGAAAAAAATTATGTCTAATATTTATAATTGTTCTCTTTTATTTTCTATAATTCAAAGAAGGCAAGAGTTTTATTTTGTATTTTTCTTTTACGAACTTACTGTTCACTCGTGAGGTTTCTTCTTATGTATGTGAGGTTTTTTCTTAAATTTTTTTGTATGCAGCACTCACTACGCAGAAGGGATTGTTTTTCCGAGATCTTTTTAGACGATGGATGGCTACCCGAGCATCTGCAAGCATTTGAAGTTGCACACCCAAATTCATTGCAAAACTGTTACAAGTACTAAAATCCAAAGGCTGGCATTAAGGTGGCATGGCACCAAAAGATTATCCACTTGAAGTTCAAAACGTACTCCTTTGTCACCCAAATTGACACATTCCAAAGAAATAACTCTTCCTAGATCCAAATTAGCACCATATAGGTCTCCTAACCATGATGTGGTTGCAATATAAACACGAGCACAACCAATTTTTTTCCTTTTTTCCGCGGGTTTTTTTCTTTTATGAGGAGCATTATCCATTTGTTGAGAAAAATAAATTGTCACAATTGCAACATGTATAGGGCATGTTTGGAGGCACGTTATGTCTGATCAAGCTAAATTTCAGTGCATGGCCTTTTTTACTGGCAAATGTACAAGCTCAGAAGCAAGACAATGGCATAAATACGTACTCCCAACAGTTATACAGCTCCTCCCAATGCACATAGTCTGCAACAGTTGATAGTCTCAAGAAGTGTAATATAGACTAGTAACTCACACACATATCCAATTACCAAACAAGATATATCCAACCATAAAAACACATATCCAATACTAATAAGCGCATGCATCGCAAGCAGAGTTCCACAACTAGCAATCCAAAAAGCACTGTAGCTGAATTGTCTAGTTTTATTATACCGAAGAAAAGCTTAATTGGCCAGTAGAAAGACAACTTAATTAGCATTACTACCAGAGAGGCTTTGCAGCACGGCGAGGTACACCGCCCCGGCGAGGCACGCGGCCCCGCCCAGCAGTCGCAGCGGCAGGACGATCTCGCCCGGAGCATCGAGCAGGCGGAGCGTCCGCCAGGCGGACCCGAAGACGGCGGCGTAAGCTCCGAAGGCGGTGACAGCCAGCAGGAAGGTGGCACAGTGCCGGAGGCGCTGGTCGCGATTGATGCGTCTAAGGAGGCGTGGGATGGCCATGGTATGACGAAGCGTAGAACCCTTTGTCTCGGGCCGCATTGTATTTATATGACCGAAGTCTTGAAGTACAAGTTGAGAGAGATCGATCGTGATCATGATCTGCTCGAGAGGTTACAAGGGATACGGGGGAGAAGAAAAGATAGATAGAGATACAAGTTTAAATAACTATCCTATCTCTATACACTTTGTATTCTAACACTCCCCCTCAATCTAAACCCTACTTGCCAAGGTTAAGATTGTACTTGAAATCATCTAACCTCCGCATTGTCAAAGGTTTTGTGAATCCATCAGCAAGTTGATCACCTGTTGGAATAAACCTTATATCAAGCAATTTTCGTGCCACTCTTTCTCTGACAAAGTGAAAATCAACTTCAATATGCTTTGTCCGTGCATGAAAAACAGGATTAGCTGAAAGATAGGTTGCACCAATGTTATCACACCATAATCTTGCAGCCTGTGGAACTTTAATTCCAAGTTCATGTAACAATGTCTGAATCCACATTACTTCAGCTGTTGCATTAGCTAAAGCTTTATACTCAGCCTCAGTGCTTGAACGTGAGACTGTTGCCTGTTTTCTTGCACTCCATGACACAAGGTTTGTTCCCAGAAACACAGCAAAGCCATCTGTTGACCTTCTATCATCAGCACACCCTGCCCAATCTGCATCAGAGTAAGCTGACACAAGCATAGAAGAAGACTTGACAATCTGGAGACCAAGTCCCTCTGTGAACTTGAGATACCTCAAAATCCTTTTGACTGTTGTCCAATGAACAATAGTAGGAGCATGCAAATATTGACATACTTTGTTAACAGAATATGAAATATCAGGACGTGTAAGAGTCAAGTATTGTAATGCACCTACAACACTTCTGTAATTTGTTGCATCATCTGGCCCAAGTGCTTCTCCACTTTCAACAGTAAGCTTTTCTGAAGTAGAGATAGGTGTACTGACCGGCTTACATTTTTCCATACCTACCCTTCTGAGAATGTCCATGGTATATTTCTCTTGTGTAAGAAGTATGCCATCATTTACCTTCTTGACCTCAATTCCAAGAAAGTAATGTAGATCTCCCAAATCTTTGAGAGCAAACTCCAACTTCAAATCCTTAAGCAGACAAGCTGTAGCATCTGAGCTGGAACTGGCAACGATTATATCATCAATGTAAACAAGAACAAATATAGTAATATTGTTCTTATGATAAAAAAATAATGAGGTATCTGCCTTTGATGGTGTAAACCCAAGCTTTTGCAACTGTGTACTTAACCTCGAATACCAGGCTCTTGGGGCCTGTTTTAACCCATACAATGCCTTGTCCAACTTACAGACATAGTTTGGTGTGTTTTTGTTTTCATATCCTGGTGGCTGCCTCATGAACACTTCTTCCTCAAGAACACCATGAAGAAACGCGTTCTGAACGTCTAGCTATCGTAGGCTCCAGCCTCTGGAAATAGCAATAGACAACACAAGTCGAATAGTAGGTGACTTAATAACAGGACTAAAAGTATCTTCATAATCTATACCAAACCTTTGCTTAAAACCTTTTGCAACCAGTCTGGCTTTGTACCTGTCTATACTTCCATCAGCTCTTTTCTTAATCTTATATACCCATTTGCAGTCAATCACATTAGCATCCCTCTTTGGGGGAACTAATCGCCAAGTTTTGTTTTGAATTAATGCATCATATTCAACATCCATAGCCTTCTTCCAATCCTTGTGTGCAAGAGCATCATGCAAATTTGTTGGCTCACCAACGGTTGTGAGAAAAGCTCGCTTGAGTTTATCATACCTGATTGTACCATCTGTATATTGCTTCTCCTTGACAATACCTGACCGAGATCGTGTATGACGGAGAGGAACTGAAATTGCTGCAGAAATAGCCACGGATCCGTCTGGCACAGAAGATCCTCCAACGGCAGACACGCTCCCCCCATCGCCAGCGGCATCGGAACGCGTGGCGCAGGGCGAGACGCTGCGGCGCGGGCTGGTGGGCTCTGCACTGGTGGGCTCCGCGCCTGTCGGGCTGTCGGCCACCAGGGCAGAGGCGCTGATTGGCTCCGCGCCTGGTGGGCGGTCGGCCACCCGACCGGGCGTTACGGGAGACGCGAGGCGATCCGCCTGGGATCCCGCTCCCGTCAGACTGCGGCGCGAATCATCCTCGGATCGCGTGACCGCAGTGCCAGGCGAATCTGCCTGGGATCTGGCGCCTGGTCCTGTTTTGGCTGCATCTACACACATAAAATCATGACCTGTGGCTGCACAATCAACATGAGATTCAAAATTTTCCATGGAATTTTCCACATGATCAATTCTAATTAATTCACCCCCGTGATCAGGAGAAGATAAAGAATCAGAAAGAAGGGAGATTTCAGCACGCAAAAGAGCTCCCGCGTTATGATGAAGTTTAGCAAATGGAAATAATGTTTCATCAAAAATAACATCACGAGATATATAGATACGACCGGATGAGATCTCTAGACATTTGTATCCTTTATGAAGATTACTATAGCCAAGAAACACGCATTGGGTGGACCGAAACTCAAGTTTATGGTGATTGTAAGGACGCAAGTTTGGGTAGCAAGCACACCCAAAATTTTTTAGAGAGCTATAGTCTGGTTTTTGATGAAACAAGCGTTCCAAAGGAGTGGTGTTGCCAATGACTCGACTAGGCAAACGATTTATAAGGTAAGTAGCCGTGATAAAGGCCTCATCCCAATATTTAAGCGGCATTGATGCATGAGCTAGAAGAGACAAACCAACTTCCACAATGTGGCGATGTTTGCGTTCGGCTGAATCGTTTTGTTGATGTGCATGAGGACAAGAGACATGATGAATGATGCCAACGCTACGGAAGAAAGAATTGAGTTTCTCATATTCTCCTCCCCAGTCACTTTGGACTGCAAGGATCTTTCTATCAAACTGTCTTTCAACAAGTTTTTGGAATTCTTGGAAAACAGAAAAGACTTCAGATTTGAACTTAAGCAAATATATCCATGTAAATTTGCTATAATCATCAATAAAACTGACATAGTATTTCTTGCGACCAAAAGAATCTCTTGCATGACCCCATACATCACTGAAAATAAGCTCTAAAGGAGCATGAGACACACTATTTGACAGAGGATAAGGAAGTTGGTGACTTTTTGCACATTGGCAAGCTTCACAAACTGACTCACTTTCGGGACTACATGACAACGAAAGATTGCCTTTATTGACTACTTGCTTGACTATATTTGAAGAAGGATGACCTAATCTTTGGTGCCATTTGGCTAAGGAAGGCTTGATGGCAGAAAAAACTTGACGATGACGCTTTCGATCAAAAACTCTTGATGTGATGGGATATAATCCTCCAATGCATCTACCGTGATGGATGAGCTCCTTCGTTGCCCGATCCTTTATGAAAAAATAGGTAGGATGAGTTTCAAAGAAAACATTATTGTCGGAAGTTAAACGAGACATGGAAGCTAGATTTTTATCGGCTTGAGGTACATGAAGGACATCTTTAAGGACAAGATCACGTGTAAGGCTAGGGGAATTAATAGAAGATTGACCAATGTGGGTGATGTCCATACCTCCACCGCTTGCGGTGTGAATCTGATCACTGCCGTGATACCTCTCTCGGAGGGCAAGTTTCTCTAGCTCATTCGTGACATGATCCGTAGCTCCAGAGTCAGCATACCAGACCGTGTCACCATCAGCTCCGCCGTGCTCCCGCATGGCTGCAGCGACATGCTTTGTGTCGGGCACGAAGTCCTCATCATACCGGTGCCAGCAGTCAATGACTTCATGGCCCGATTTCTTGCACAGCTAACATCTAGGACGACGGTTGTTGTTGTTGTAGCCGCCGTTGTAGTTGTTGCCGCCGCGGTCACCACCATTGTTGCCGCGGTCACCAGGGCGACCGTGGCCCTGGTTACCACTGCGCCCGCCGCCGCTGCTGTTGCTGCGACCGCGCCACTGCTGTCCACGCCCACGACCACGTCCACGAGAGGCGACGTTGACAGAAGACTGGCGCAGATTGCCTCCTTGAAGCATGCTGAGGCGGGCGTCGAAACTCAGGAGCTGGCTATACAGCTCCTGAACCGTAACAGGTTCGATCCGCGCCGCCAAGGCCGAGATCACTGGATTGTAGTCGATGTCGAGGCCGGCGATGACGTGGGAGATGATCTCGGCGTCTCCGAGCGGTGCACCAGCGCAAGCAACTTCATCTGTAAGGGTTTTAATTTTCCCAAGATATTCTGCCATGGTTAGATTGCCTTTCTGCAGATTGGTGAGCGCCATCCTCGTGTTGATCTTCTGGGCTTGCGTTTGCGCGGCAAACATGGCATGGATAGAGTTCCATACCTCGGCCGGCGTCTGGAGCATTGCTACTTGGGCAAGGACCTCTCGAGACAAGGATCCCATGAGATACCCTTGTAGCTGCTGCTGCCGCGCAAACCAGATCGATCTGGCGACGTTGAAGACCTGCTCTTCCTTCCCATTGTTGTCGATGGTGATGGTGGCAGGGGGCGCCGGGCTTGTGGCGTCGAGGAAGTGCTCCATCTGTGCTCCTTTGATCTGAGGTAGCACGACAGCCTTCCAGAGGAGGAAGTTCGTCCTCGTAAGCTTCTCTGACGGAGGCGGACCGAGGGAGGGCGAGCTGCTGCTGGAGGTGGAAGATGAGGCGAAGGTGGAAGGTGCAGATAGGGTGGACAAAGCGCTCATGGTGGATGCGGACGCGGTGGCAGCAGCGGTGGACGACGTGGTTCCTGTCATGATTGCCTCTCTCTCGATCTCGGTTCCTCTCTTCTGCGATCAACTAGATGGATTCCTTCTCGAGGGCTAGACGTACGAGAGGAAGGGCTCTGATGACCATATGACGAAGCGTAGAACCCTTTGTCTCGGGCCGCATTGTATTTATATGACCGAAGTCTTGAAGTACAAGTTGAGAGAGATCGATCGTGATCATGATCTGCTCGAGAGGTTACAAGGAATACGGGAGAGAAGAAAAGATAAATAGAGATACAAGTTTAAATAACTATCCTATCTCTATACACTTTGTATTCTAACACATGGGCCCCGCCCAGCCGGCGCCCTTGTTGCGGTAGAAGGAGGCGACGGAGAGCACGAACAGCATGTCGTACCCTTCCATGACGGCGGAATCGCAGAGGAAGTAGAAGGAGGACGGGGAGAAGAAGAGGTGGAGAAGCCTGGAGAGGTCGCCGGAGACGAGGCTGGAGAAGACCGTGACGCATCCGAAGACGTGGGCAAGGAAGACGAATATGTTGGGTACGTGGGAGACGAAGCTGGGGAGGACGGCGCGGAGAACTCGGAGGGCCTCGCGGCCGATGCCGGCAACCCCGAGGTCACCGAGATGCTGCTCATCGGGTTCCCAGTACTCCATTGAGCTGGCACGTACCGTAACGGTGGTTGTGGTTGTGGTTTTGGAGACAGCGAGATGGAGCGTTGCGCGCGCAATTCGTAGGGAAGAGGATGGGCAGACACTGAGGAACACAGAGGAATGAACATGGAAATGCTCACGCAAGGCCTCGCCGCGTCGTGCTAGACTAGTCTATCGTCTGCGAGGCTCTCTTGCGCCGGAATGGAATGGTGGAATGGCCACGGCCGAAAGCAGGCACATGGGATGGGAGGGCCTCACCGCGTCGTGTCGTGCTCGTGCCTGCCTCTGCGGAATGGAAACATGCATCTTGATTGATTCTTACGGTGCGCGCTCGCCGTCATGAGACTGGTCGAGTTAGTTTCTGTACCATATCACACCACGGTTTTCCTCTCCACAGCGTTTTACTTTACCGCAGACCAATGGCTAACGATTGAGGAGCAGGCCGTACTAGACGCGGCGGAGCACCGGTCGATACACAAATCTCGGACCGGACAACTGGCGACGCCAAACGGACATGCGACTTATTTATCCGGATTCTGTCGACTTGGGTCGGCAAAACGGACACAAGCGATCTCTTTACGGTCGTCCATCCGTCGATGCGACCAACCGGCCTGACACATTTCAAATAGTGTTCTCATTTAAAACTTAAATTCTAATCCAAAAAATATAAATATTAAATGATATATATATATATATATATATATATATATCTTTAGCTTTACCTAATAATAAAGCAAATTGAGTTTCTTTCGTCCGTCATGACACTTTTCAGAAATATCTCTCTATTTCAAAGAATTCAACCCGCAGTCTTGTTTTAAGTTAAAATGAATCGTTATTTTCGTGTTTTTACACAAAAGTCTCTGTCTTTTCCTGAAATCAACCCGCCGTCCGGATTTAAGTCACACCCGAACCGTTATTTTA
>NC_041380.1:76861046-76861802 GCF_002162155.2 Triticum dicoccoides
GGATCATATTTAAGTCAAACAAATACTTTTTAAAATCATCCATATCTTTTAAACCATAACTCCGATTTAAACATGTTATATATGAAATTTGATTAGAAAAATATGTAGAATATAAATATGAGATTATTTTTATCTGTTAAGTGTTTTTAAATATTATTTTGGAATATATTTGAGTCAAACCAAATAATTTTCTAAATTATCTGTATCTTTTAAACCATAACTTCGATTTTAACATATTATATATGAAATTTTATTAGAAAAATGTGTGGAATCTAAATATGATGTTAATTTTACCTGTTAAATATTTTTAAAATATTATTATGGAAGCAAGCTTATAATTTATAGCGCAAGATTCTTTTTTCATACCGGTGGCGATCCGATTGCAAATAAACACCTCACTATGACCATGTACGGAGAAAAAAAATCGATAACTACACATGCATAACTCCGAAAAATGTCGCAGGGAAAAACAACAGATTTCTCATCGCGAGAGTGAGAGAAAGCGAGCGAGCGAGCGAGCGAGCGAGAGAGAGAGAGAGAGATGCCTTAAGATTAAGCATATTCAACACACGTTTGTTGTTGTTTTGTGTGAACACCGAGGCTATCGCCGGCGAGAGTGAGGAGGATAAGGGGCAACACAAATATGATGCCTCGCAAAAATAAAGGAGATGGACCTATTGTGGTCTTGAGTGATGGTTGTTGAGTTAAGAGCGTGTGTTATGTTTTCTCTCCCGTTGCAACGCACGTGCTCTTTTG
>NC_041380.1:76862021-76911948 GCF_002162155.2 Triticum dicoccoides
TACGCCGCCGGGACCGTGCCCCCTTCTTCCCTGGAACGCCGCCGCCCCGCCATCTTCCCAAGCGCGACCCTGTCGTCGTCTTCCCCAGAGAGCCACCGCCCCCACCCATGGTACCAGTGGTCCCGCCGCCGGTCTTCCCCCACCCAGATCTGCCAGAGCAGCACCGGATCCTGCCTAACCGCCGGTTCCCGTGACTCGGCCGCCGCCCCAACCGCTGCAGCAACCACGCACCTCCACTCAGTGCTCCCGGCGGGTCAGATCCCCACCTGGCCCCTCCCTCGAACTCGACGCGCCTCCGCCCCTGCCTACTTCCCGCGCGAGGCCGGCTCCGCCTCCTCCTGGCGCACCGCCGCCCCTACCATCTTCCGGCGCGAGGCCGGCCCCTCCTTCAAGGTGAGGTGTATCTGGACTTCAGCGGCAGTACAAACATCACTTCGAGGACACGGGGCGAGATTAGAAAGACTTGCCTCCCCTAGCCCCGGCGTACTCAGCTGCTCGGCGCTCGCCCCTCCCGCTGCCACAACGACGCGAGGAGTTCAAGCTTCCCTGCCATGGTCGACATGGCGCTCTCCCCTATGCTCTATCGTGTGTGTCGGCATAAGAACATGACCTGCCCGAGGCCTAACAAGAGACCTTCATCCCCTATTAGCTTCTTCTAAGTTGCTCCAGCCACCAAGCAGCGCTCCTAGTGCCCAGCACCAGCGGCGCCCTGCTACCACTCTTTCTCGGGCGCCCGTGCAGAGCAAAAATTGGTTTGCAGTGTTCACATCTACGCGTCCCATCTTTCTATATGTTTTTCAATTGATGATTTCACATGTTTGTTCTGTTGTGACTGACGTGTGTCTTTGAGATCTATAATCGATCCTTTGGTTCTGTGAATTCATTCTGTCTATATAAAAATTATGTGGTGTCATCAAAAAATGGGTGCGCCTACGTTTTTGTTGTCTCTTTAGTCTGAAAAATAGCCTACTGAATTAGAACTCGTTGAAACAAAAACAAGAAGCACCCTCTCTAGTTAAAAAGGATGACGCATTTCAATTATCTCACCATGGTTTTCAGCTCCCTCCTTCAAATTCAACGCATAGAAAATGTCAAAGTTCAAATTAAAACAAGCGAGCATTTCTTACAGCAAAAAATGCTTCGTTTTTAATTCCTAGAGTTTAAGAAAACAACCGAGTATTCCTTACAGCTCAAAATATACTTTGATATGTCAGAACAAATCTGGTTATAGTTTCAAAGAAAAAACATCATAAAAGTTAATTTAAAACATTCTAAATAAACAAAAGAAGTTCAAAAAAATCATGTGCGTTCCTCTTCCTACGTGCGTGAAAAAAGGGTGATTTTATTTTCCTTTTGTGTATAAAAAGAAAGAAGTTCAAATACAAGAAATGAAAAAGTTCAAAAATATATAACATGATAGAAAGTTTCACGTACAAAATTCACGTGCAGAAAAAAAATGTAAAAACCCACAGAAGTTCATATATTGAAAAAATGAAGTTCGCATAGAGTAAGAATGGTGAATTTCTCGAAAAGGTTGTACTCAAAAGTATATGTTCTCTAATTCCCGAAGTTTGCATGGTTGTCCCCCATGAGTACAAACACACAGAGCTCACATGTAACATAATTATAATTAAAATAAATTCAACAAATGGGTAACAAAGAAACTATGAAATGTGATGAAAATTTAGATTTTCCTAATCAAAATTCAGATTTTCCCTGTTTCTAAAAGAAACCAAGAAGTTCGAATTAAACTAACAAAGTAGTTCAGTCATAATAAAAAGAAAAACCTAGAAGTTCAATTTAGAATAGTAGAGTAGTTGATTTTCACTGCTTTAATAAAACCCAAGAAGTTCAGGTTTTAAAAAGTAAGAAGTTCAAATTAAAAAAATCGAATTTACCTTGCTAACAAAAAGATAAAAATCTATAAGTTCAACATAAAAATGTATAGAAAAATAAAATCTTAAAAAGTTTGTTGAAAGAAGTTCAAGTGCTCTGTCCGAAGAAGTTCAAAAATTGTTGCGAGAGAGGTTCACCTTGTATTCCATGTTAGATTTTTTTCTGCATAAAAATCTAATACAATTCTTTACTCAAAATATAAATAGGTGAACTTCATATTGAAAAAAGAGAGAAGTTCGAAGTATATTTAAACCTATGATTTACCTGTTTAAAAAATAAAAAACACAACGCCATTTTTTGCACTTTTAAAAACAACTCATAAACGAAAAAATAGTTGCTAGAAGTTCAAGTGCTCGGTGAGGAAAAGTTCAAAAAATTCTTGTGAGAGGTTAACCTTGTATTTAGATGTTCAAAATACGTAAAAAAATATGTTGTTTTTTCTATTTTAAAATAATTCTCTCAAACCAGAGAGAAGTTCAAAGTGATAATAACCAGAAGTTCACGTACTACATGGTGTGTATTTCATACAAGAAAAAAACAATAAAGTGAAACAGAATGAAGTTCAAATAGACATGCCCCAGAAGTTCAACTACTTTCACGCGGTGCAAAAAACAGCACGTCAAAAACAAAGTGATGTTCAAACAGACATACCCCAAGAAGTTCAACTACTTCACGCAATGCGTTTCCATTCGCAATGAACGTAGAAATCATGATCTCGTCATTTCTCTAATTTTATTCAAAACGACAGGAATATCATCTGTGTAAGTTCAAGTCCTCGATCGGAGAAAGTTAAAAAAATATTGTGAGAGAGGTTTGTACAAAAAGAATATCATTTATGTAACACTGACGAAATGGATGAGAAAATTACAAACAAAAATATGTCACAGAAGTTCAACATGAAAACAGCAGGAAGTTCATCAACTACACTGAATGAATTTTAGATGAAAAACTTTTAAAATTGTCGCGAGTATAAAAAGATGATCAACATGGGAAACTTGCGTGCTTACAGCAGCTTTTCATCGGTATATCACCTGCTCAATTCCGGTGAATGGATGGAGAGTTACGAGCAAGTGGATGGAGACCTACGAGCAAAAAAATCACGTGAAAAACAGAGTGAAGTTCAGGTACACGCGTCGATAAGTTCAGGTTCTTCACGCGGTGCATTTTCGAAGAATCTGTTTCACGATAAAGGCAGAACGTATGATCCCGCCGTTTTCGAAATTACTTGAAAACGACTAGGAATCAGAGAAAACCATCAACATGAAAAAGTTTCGCATTTTCCGTAGCTTTTCAGCGGTATATTATTTGCCCCATTCCGATAAAGTTTGTAGAAATTACGGCAAAAATACGTTTTTAACCATTTTCAAAACTGACATAAAACAGTAATGAATTAGGAGAAACAATATATACAAAAAAGTTTCGCATTTCTTCAAGCTTTTCAACGCCATATCATTTGCTGCATTTGGACGTACGGTTAAAAAATTAGCTCGAAAATACGAACTCGGTGGAACTTGTACCGTTTTCTAAATTACTTTTAAACCATTCAGAATTAGAAAAAACTATTAACATAAAAAAGTAGCGCATTTTCATAAGCTTTCCAACGCCATATTATTTGCCTCAATTAGATTAGCCGTTTAGAATTGGCGTCAAAAATACAAACTCGGGTGTTCGATTTGCGAAATTTTACAATTTTCCGAATTACTCTTTAACCGTAGGTCATTAGAGAAAACTTTGAACATGTGGAAGGAGCGGTTTTGCAGCAGCTTTCCAACGCCATATTATTTACCTCATTCCGGTAAACGGTTTAAAAATGCGATCGAAAATACGATTCACGTTTTTTATATGAAAAAATAACGGTTTTCAAAACTGCTCTTAAACCGCTTACATTTTGTCAAAAAATTAACTTGGGTCATGATACTGATGTCAATAGCTATCCAACGGTATATCGCAAACCCCATTTGGACACCTTTTAGCTGAAGTTCAACTTAGTACTCGGGGAAGGTCAGGCGCGTTACTTGAGAAGTTCATATTGTGATCAAAATATTATTCTGATCCCGTGATCAGAATAGTGTTTTATGTGTGTGTGTGTGTGTGTGTATGTTACATTAAGTCTACTATAAACTTCAAGTAGAAAAGAAAACACAAGTCCATTAAACTTCAACTAAGAAAACATAATAACTAGAGAAAAAACCCTAGATTGGCCATTCCCGCCGTCTTTAGTTGAAGCCGACGCTGCCGTCCTCGTCATCATCATCCATCATGAGGTCGACGTAGGGCGGTGGCTGCCAAAGGCGGGTGGGCGGCGCCTGCGGTGGCTGCCATGGTTGGCGGGCGGCCGTGGCGGGGATGGTGACCACGCATCGGCACCCACCCACGTGGACGGGGAAGACACGTACTCCGGCGTGCAGAGAACCGTCGACGTCCACGTCCAGGACTGCCCCTCCAATGTCGGATCACAGGGCGTGGCTTGTGACTCCACGTCCTCTGGCTCCTCGAGCTCCGGATAGCGACGTCGCCGGCGGCCGACAATGCTATGCATGTCCAGGCCGTCCCACTGGTTGCGTTCGTACTTGATCTTTGATTCCTCGAGCACCTTCCTCATCAGCTCCTTCTCCTCTTTGGTGGTCATGGTTCGTTGTGGAGGTGGTGAGGACACCGAGGGGGATGGTGTGGGCGTACGAGCATGCACCACTGCACGCCCGCAAGACTGCGTCGGGCAGGGAGCGCGCGCCTGTGGCGGGCTGTGAGCACGACCGGCAAAAAAGGTTTGCCGACACAGGTCGTGCTCGTCCCGGAACAAAGTGTCCCACGGTGACGAGTCGATAGCATGCCTTGGGTTATTAAGGAGATCTGGTGGCAGGTGGGCCTGCCGATGGTTGATCTCTGGTAGACGGGCGCAACCGCTTGTCGGGATTGGCGGCACAGGCACCCGATCTAGGCTGAGATGCCAGCCATTCGGGAGATGCGCGTCGGTCTAGGGTAGCTATGTGGCTGTGTCGCAATAGTGCTGGCATACCTCCACCTTGATGTACGGCCGCATGCGTGGAGCAACGGCGGGCGGCAAAATGGAGAAGGCAGCGGCGCTCCGTGACGACGTAGAGGACGACCCCGCATTGTGGTTCTGATTCCCCTTCTTAGCAGGGATCCACTTCACATCCCCATGGCTTATGTGTGTCAAGAAAATTAAGTTCTTTCATGGCTCATGTTATCCGATCAGCTCAATACAAAGGATATGCAGCCGAGGCCTCCAATCCGGCACAAACGCCCTCGCGGATGGCCCGATCACTGACCGATTACGAAATTTTGATTCAGACGGACGCTTCAAAAAGGCTCAAACGTCCGAGGTGTCCGGCGCACCTCATATCCAGCCTAAATATAGGGCGGATATAGGGTGGCACGGGCGCGCCCGCCACATCAGTCGGGCCCACCCCGAACCCACTCAGTCCCCATAAATATCTAAAATCCGAAAACTCTACATTACTCCGCTCGCCTCTCCGTCTCTTCTCCTCCTCCGATTTCTCGTCAATCCAATCCGAAAACTCCGGCCACCATGTCGAGCTCCACAGCCGCTCCGACTTCGACCTCGACATTGACGAGGAGCCGGCCCTCCGTATTGTCCTCGAGAGGTTCAAGGTAGACATGGGGGCAGTTTTGGATCTGTCGCCTCGCCTTTCCTCTATCGCGCAGCGAGGACGCCGGTGCTGGCCCCCGCCGGGTAGTGGTGGGTGCTAGTACCCGCACCGCCGCTCCGAACGTGCATGCCGGAATAGAAGGTGCACGGCCCACCGCGAGAGGCAGCAGGCAAGGGAGAGGGATGCGGCAGAGAAATCTACCCACCGCCGATGTGGGTTTTCGATGGATCACAACGAGGACGATCGCCTCCTCGCTTGGGTCTACGGCCGGTTGCTTATGGCGGCGAAGACGGACGATCAACGGCTCCGCCGGAAGAACGCCAAGGTGCTCCGGCTTGCCTTCGAGCAGTCCGAGCGTGAGGAGGGGAAAGCGACGGAGGTGGCTCGGCTAGCGAAGCTCAAGTGGCAGCAGGATCGGGCCGTCCGACAGCTCAAATGGCTCATCATCCTCTCCTCCTCCTCCGACGGTGACGACCACGGCACACAACAGAATCACAAATTATTTAACAGACAACATTCCACCCGCTAGTTTAATTATGATTTCAAATTTTTGAATAAAACTCAATATTGGAAAACCATCAGCACCAAGGCTTAGCCAGGTACGTATTGTTTCCTCTATAAACGGGTTGGTCGTTTGGAGAGAAAAGCTAATCTCTCATGCACGGGAGGTACCGTGCATGCACGCGCCATTGATTTTGCTTGGAGATCCAATGTCATGCATTTATGATGCTCAGTTAGTTAGATCTTTCTCTCATCACATGCAAACATATTGTACCACCTATGCTCCACCATTCCATGCCTTTTCATTTTATTTTCAAGTTTAAATCTATTTTATCTTTTAAACCAAAAGTATATTTTATGTTCCGTTTTCATATTTATTTTTTTACGACGAGATATTTGAAAAGAGACCACTTTTGAATATATTTCAGAAAAAAATTAAATTTAAATTCTGAAACATGGTGAAACACTATAAAAGTACACATAACTATGCTATGTTTCGTTAAACACTAGAAAAGTTCAAAGTTTTGTTGCAATAAAATATATTAATATTTACAAACTTTTATACATTACCAAGAATCGGTTTGATACACATTGGCACACATGTGACATTATGAAATGCAACGGAACATGGGGAGCCATAGTGAAACAATAAGATTATTTTTTGCGCACAATAAAACATTGTTAATTTTTTCACATGAAATTAATAAATTTGTATGAAACAAGTTTGAAGCATGGTGATTTAGTTGTCAAAAAAATAATTTCTAAAAATATATTCAATATTGGTCTTGTTTTAAAGACCTTGTCAGGAAAAACACAATTTTGCAAACAGAATATAAATCAAACTTTTATTTCAACATGCATCAGGTATCTATTTATTTGAATGAAACTTAATCAGTAGATAATAGCATGTGAATGTATGTTAAGATGAGAGAAAACACTATAAAAATGGTCCCACGCAGTAATAAAAGATGTGATGGATGCATGCACGGGAGATCCCGTGCATGGTAGAAAATCTTCTCTCGTCGTTTGGAGCCCTATCCCCTGGTCCTCCCGTCCAAGACCACGGTACATTCTTCTTCCCATATCCAAGAAAAAGAACAAAATAACGGTTTCTGCAAATTTCTCAAGCTTAAACAGTTGTACTAGCTGCTACCAAGCACTCCTACTCGAGTCTCACAAACCATCACACATATACAATCCCAAGCATGCATATCCGGTGCAGTGATAATCACACATAAACTTGACTACAGCAACTTACTACTACTACTACTAATCTACTGTACTCCTAGTTAAGTCAAATCTTCTTCACGTAGCTACCACCGTGGAATCGTGGACAGGATGCAGCTAGCCAGGCCGAGTTGCTGCAATCTGCTTCGTCTCAGACGGGCTGCAGCGGCTCCACGCCGGTGTGACTGACGGCCGCTCGTACTCAGTCGAGGTGAACCTTGTCGACGACCTCGTGGTGGTGGTTCTTGCACACCATGTAGACCACCGGCTGCGCCACCAGCGTCAACAGCACGGCCGCGCACAGAGCCACCGCCATCGCCACCCCGGCGGCCAGCTGGAACCCGAGGCCGAGGCCCAGCGCATCGTCCACCACCAGAACGGGGAAAGCCGCCAGCACGGCGAAGATGCAGCCGTCGAGCGTGACGAATACGCCGGCGGCCGCCCAGAACTTGCCGGCGAGGAGCGCACGGTTCTTGCGCAGGGCGCGGAAGAGCATGGCGTCCTCGAGCAGGGACACCACGCAGGCCAGCTGGCACACCACGGCGAAGTAGGCCGCGCCGGCGAGGCACGCGGCCCATGCGAGCAGGTGCATCGTCGGCATGATCTTGTTCGGAGCGCCCAGCAGCTCCTGGGGATGGAACAAGCCGGCGACGAAGAGGGAGGTGCAGATCACAAGAAATGGGCCTGCGGCGAAGATGAACGTGCAGACCAGCCGCGTGAGCGGGACCGTGGGGAACCCCCTGAGGACGCGATCGGCGACGCGGAGGTCGCCCCCGGTGCAGTAGAGGGAGGCGACGCAGAAGACGTAGGCGGCGGTGGTGCAGAGGAGCACGAGCAGGAGGACGACGCCGATGGAGACGGCCACGAGGAGGAAGAAGGCGAGCCGGTCGGTGACGAGGCGGAGGAGGCTGGGGCCGTCGTGGTCGTGGAGGTCGGAGAGGACGCGGGAGCAGACGGCGCGGATGGCGGCGGAGCTGGCGAGGAAGAGGGCGGAGAGCAGCGGGGGACCGAGGTTGACCAAGTTGGGGAGCATGGCGCGGCGGATCACACGGCAGGTCTCCCGGCAGACGCCGGCGAGGCCGAGGCTGCCGAGAGCCTGCTGGTCGGGTGCCCACTTCATGGATCGATCGAGCATTCGAGCACGTAGGGTGGTGGTGGTGGTTTGGGGAAGGAAAGTGAGCTACTGACTGCTACTGAAGGGAATGAGCAGACTGCGAGGAACAGGGGAAAGGGAATGAACATCGAAGGAAGTGCTCCTCACGAGCGAGGCAGAGAGAGCTCCTCACCGCGTCCATTTGCAATGGCAAAATCGACTTCCATTAACGTACGTACGTGTGTGTGTGCATCTCTGATTTTTTTTGGGTTTTTTAATGAAACATGCAATTAGGTGGTCTTATTATTCACCCATGCAATTAGGCTTCCTCATCTAGCTAGCTGGTCTATCGTCTCAGACCCTCTGTTGCACGGCTGCACCGAAATGGAATGGCCACATGGGAGGGAGCGCACCATAATTAAAGCTTGCCTCTGCGACGCGCACCATAAATAAAGCTTGCCACCGCCATCATTGATTCTTACGAAACGCACCACCACACTTACACGATAGGAGATGCATACACCACCATGATACACAGCCACACTTCCGTGAGCATTAATCACCCATCTGTCTTTTTTTTTTCCGGATGGAAGAGAGGCCGGAGCGCCCTCTCTACCAATCATGGAACCCATCCACCACGTAAATGTTATTCGCCCGCGTTACATTTTCCAACTCCAAAAACGAGCATTGGATGGAGAATCCCTCGGTCTACTCTACCTTCGTCCTCGTTTATTAGTCCCCTACGTAATGTGTATCAAATTTTAACTAGAGATTTAACTAATAAAATATTAATGTATGTCACTAATAATTATACCGATGGATTCATATTTAAACATAGTTTTCAGTTATATTATTTTTTACGACATGCATTAACATTTTGTTGGTTAAATTTTAAATCAAAATTTGACATAAAATATGAAGAAGACCGATAAATTAAGACGGAGGTAGTAATTAAACATGCCCAATTAATGGTCAGTGTAGGTTGGTGTAGTAGGGAAAAAGAAAGGAGTATTCTAGGTAGCATCGGTCACCAACTAGCCTTGTGCAATTTTTACAAATGTGGCCTCGGTTGCACCTATGCGCGCGCAAGTAGTAGCATTAGACTGGTCGAGCTAGTTTCTGTACCATCACAACACGGTTTTCATCTTCTCATCATTTTCGACATCAGCAGGTTCGCCGGCCAACCGCGTCCTGACTATTTGACCTTCTCGCTATCTTGAGTCGACGTACGATTGCCGGGAACGGAAACCCGCTACTGATAATGCCAATGAGCAGCGCATACTATGAGCGACCGGAGATGGAGAGAGGCATGATGGAAGGTGGCCAAACGCTGAAGCGGTTGATGATCAAGGAGGACGGAGCACGCATCGATACGCAAATATCGGACCGGACCGGACAACTAGCATGTGCTTATCTTTCTGCCACTGCAAAACGACATCCATGCCGTTTTAGCCATGAACACACGATATTTTCCCTTTCGAATCCATGTACGTATTTCTAAACATATTTTAAAAATCAGACAATTCCCAAACTAGCCGAGTATATATATATATATATATATATATTCTACTCATGCATGAATTTTCTCGACGAAGCGAAAATGGGACAGATGGGACAAATAATGCACGTATCCCTTCATTTTTATTTACCATGCATATAAATACCTTTGCCTAAAGTCAAAATTTATAAACTTTCATCAACTTTGTAGAAAACTGTACCACCAAATCAATACTACAAGATTCATTATTGAATATAGTTTCACATCATATAGATGTCTTAGTGTAAATGTTTTTATCCTTTTTTACAAACTTGATCAAATTTTATAAAATTTGACTCAGTCAAAACTAATATACGGAGTAAATAAAAACAGAGGGAGTACTCCTAGTTAATAGGCTCAACAATTATATATATACTAGCTCACAGTGTCACACAAACATATACAAGAATCAAACACACATGATGTGCCATAATCGGAATCGGATGAGATGTAGAATTTCATACGACTAATATAATACATTCAAACTGTGATGGAGGTAGCTACCGCACTTACTAATTGTCTCAGTTAAAACACATGATAGGTAGTACGGAGTACTTTTAAGTACTTGTCTCTTAAATCCAAGAATGAATAGAGGAGTAGCACTGCAGGCTAGGGTCTGGGGGCCGTGGACTCACTGGACTGGACTAGGCAGTTGTAGTGACCTGCGGCGCCGGCTGCAGCTCCACGCCAGCATTGTCGCCGTCGACGGCGAGCCGCTCGTAGTCTCCGACGTAGTTGAGGTGGACCTTGTCAACGATCTCGTGGTGGTGGTTTTTGCAGACCAGGTACACTACCGGCTGCGCCACCAGCGTGACGACGAGCGCCGCCCACAGAGCGACTGTCATCCCAACTCCTGTGTAAGACAATAGGCTTTGGGGGGAACCGGCACAACCTTTTAGGGGTGGCCTATCACATATATATATAATGAGGTGGTATACAACGTTACAATATACACATGTAAATACAGTCTAACACCCTCCTTCAATCTTAGCCACTTTCTAATGAATCTAGAAGGGTAAGATTGCGCCTGCAAGTCTCAAACTGTGGCAAAGGCAATGACTTGGTGAAGATGTCAGCAAGTTGATCCTTGGAAGAAATAAACTTGATCTGTAGTTGCTTCTGAGAGACACGTTCACGCACAAAATGATAGTCAGCTTCAATGTGTTTCGTTCGGGCATGGAATACCGGATTTGTAGAAAGGTATGTAGCACCGATGTTATCACACCAAAGAACAGGAGGCTGTGATTGGGGTATACTTAACTCCTGAAGCAAGGACTGTACCCAGATAATCTCTGATGTGGCATTGGCCACAGCCTTATACTCAGCCTCAGTACTGCTACGCGAGACAGTAGCCTTTTTCCGAGCACTCCAGGCAATCAGGTTTTTTTTTCGAAAAGGGGGGGGGGGTACCCCGGCCTCTGCATCAAGAATGATGCATACGGCCCTCTTATTAACCAAAGCAGCAAAGTGTGCATACAAGGTTCCATAGTCTCAAAATCAAACAAAGAAAATGCAGCCTATATCGACACACAGACTAGCCAGAAATAAAATGCCACAACCGGCTGGCTAAAGAAGATAGGAAAACTAATTGCCTATCCTATTACATGACTGCCATCCAAACCGGTTGAAGATAACCCGAGCAGCCATCTCCCATCGGGTAGACCCAGTAACCAAATACTCCCTGGCCTCCATCGGAGTGAGTGACGACCACAAACGGATCAAAGCCGTAGCTCGAAATAGAACCTGCAAAAAATGAATTCGTGGTGTTCTGTTAAAAACCAAATCATTTCTGCACAACCAGATGGTCCACATCAACGCACAAACTCCCACCCGAATATGCCTTGCTAATGCAGAATCAATCCCATTAAGCCAAGTCCCAAATAAAGCGGTAACCGTGGTGGGTGGAATAATATTAAAGGCAATATGCACCGTCTGCCATAGAACCTTAGCTAGCGGGCAATCAAAAAAGAGATGTTTAATTGTCTCATCTCGATCACAGAAACTACACCTAGTAGGTCCTGTCCAATTACGCTTTATCAAATTGTCCTTTGTGAGAATGACTTGTTTATGCACAAACCACATAAACACTTTTATTTTCAAAGGAACTTTAACATCCCATACCTTTTTGGACGTTGGAATAGAACTTGAGTTAATAACATCAAGATACATTGACCTCACTGTAAATACCCCATTCTTGGTCAACTTCCAGCGTAATACATCAGGTTGGTCAGAGAGTTGGACCTCCATTAGTCTCCTTACTAACTGGAGCCAAACCTCCCAATGATTGCCCACTAACGACCGTCTAAACTGAATATTAAGGGGGATAGTTTGAAATACCGTTGCCACGAACACCTCTGTCGTTGCGCAATACGATATAAAGAAGGATACTGCATAGCCAAGGGCGAGTCACCCAGCCAAGAATCCTCCCAGAAACGTGTAGTAGCACCATTTCCAAGGACCACTTTTGTCCTATTAAACAGTAATACTTTGACTTTCATTAGTCCCTTCCAGAAAGGCGAATCAGTCGGCCTAACTGATACCTGCGATAACGTTCTAGTCTGGAGGGACTTGCTGCGAATGATTTGCTGCCACATTGCTTCAGTACCGGACGCGAGCTTCCACAACCACTTACTAAGAAGGCATCTGTTCTTAACCTCTAGATTCTCAATACCAAGCCCACCTTGGTCTTTCGGTCGACAGATAATATCCCACTTAGCAAGCCGGTATTTTCTTTTGTGCTCATCACCCTGCCAAAAGAAACGTGATCGATAAAAGTCTAGTCTTTTCCTAACACCCACTGGAACTTCAAAGAAAGATAAGAGGAACATAGGCATACTTGTGAGCACCGAGTTAATCAAGATTAACCGGCCTCCGTATGACATGAGCTTACCCTTCCAGCAGCTCAGTTTCTTCTCAAATCGATCCTCGACACACTTCCACTCTTTGTTAGTTAGCCTACGATGATGTATCGGAATGCCAAGGTAGGAGAAAGGTAAACTTCCCAACTCGCACCCAAACAATTGCCTATAAGACTCTTGTTCGTCTTTGGCTCTCCCAAAGCAGAACAACTCGCTCTTATGGAAATTGATCTTCAACCCCGATAATTGTTCAAAGAGGCATAGTAACAACTTCATATTTCTCGCCTTGGCCAAATCGTGCTCCATAAAGAGTATTGTATCATCAGCGTATTGAAGAATAGATACACCTCCATCAACCAGATGAGGTACTAGGCCACCCACTTGTCCATTTTCCTTCGCCCTTCCTATCAAAATTGCTAACATATCCACCACGATGTTAAACAAGATAGGGGACATTGGATCTCCTTGCCTGAGGCCCTTGTGAGTTTGGAAGTAATGACCTATATCGTCATTTACTTTAATACCAACACTCCCTTTTTGCGTAAAAGATTCCACCTGATGGCGCCAGGCACCATCAAAACCTTTCATACGCAATGCCTGCTGCAGGAATGGCCACTTAATCTTATCATACGCCTTTTCGAAATCCACCTTAAAAATTACTCCATCTAATTTTTTAGAATGAATTTCATGGAGCGTTTCATGCAGGACAACCACCCCTTCAAGGATGTTTCTATCCGGCATAAAAGCAGTTTGAGACTGTTGCACCACAGAAAGCGCAATCTGTGAGAGCCTGTTCGTCCCGACCTTGGTGAATATTTTGAAACTAACATTGAGTAGGCAAATCGGCCTGAACTGCTCAATGCGCACAGCCTCCGTTCTCTTAGGGAGTAATGTGATGGTTCCGAAATTCAAGTGAAACAGTTGTAGCTGTCCCGAGAAAAGATCGGTAAACATAGGTAGCAGATCCCCCTTAATAATGTGCCAGCACTTTTTATAGAACTCAGCCGGAAACCCATCCGGTCCGGGAGCCTTATTGTTTTTCATTTGTGCTATAGCATCAAACACCTCCTTCTCCGTAAATGGGGCCAGCAAAATCTCATTATCGGCTACCGACAACTGAGGAACATCATCAGTCCTGGACTCATCCAAGGACACGGAATTAACCTCCGGCGGCCCGAATAACTGTCTATAATACTCAGTGATGTATGCTTTGAGATTATCCTGCCCAATGATTGTGCCTTCATCTTGCTCTAGCTAGAAAATACGTTTCTTACGGTGCTTGCCATTCGCAATCAGGTGAAAGAATTGAGTATTGGCATCCCCTTGGACTACTTTGCGGACCTTAGCGCGCAACGCCCACTTCAACTCTTCCTCGCGGAGAAGTTCTTTCAACCTCTTCTCAGCCTCGTTCTTAACCTAGAGCTCAGCGGGTAGCAGAATTGAAGATTCAGCTTTTGTATCTAGGGCCTGAGTAAGAGCTAGGAGTCTATCCTTTTCGATCTTATAAGCCCCACTTAGGTGCTTAGCCCACCCTCGTAAGAAACTTCTTAAGTGCCTTATTTTGTTCTGCCAACGTTCAACCGCCGTTCTACCTCCACCCCCCTTATCCCATTCCCTGGCAACGAGGTCTAAGAAACCTTCACGTTCGAACCAGGGCATCTCGAATGAGAAAGTGTTCTTGTTTCCCACATAGTTGGACTCCCCGGAGTCCACAAACAGTGGTGTGTGATCGGATATGCCTCTCGTTAAAGCTTGTACCGTAACCAGAGGGAATTTATGTTCCCACTCTACGCTAGCCAGCACACGATCAAGCTTTTCATATGTTGGGTTTGGCAGAGCATTAGCCCAGGTAAACTTTCTGCCAGAAAGCTCTATCTCCCTCAGATCCAAGCTCTCAATAATGGTGTTAAACATAAATGACCATCTCCCGTCGAAGTTATCATTGTTCTTCTCCTCTCTCCTTCGAATGATATTGAAATCACCCCCGACTAGCATTGGGAGCTATTCGGATCCACAGATTCGAACAAGATCCGCAAGAAATTCCGGTTTAAGCTCCGGTTGTGCGGCTCCGTAAACCGCCACTAAAGCCCAGTCGAATCCATCAACTTTTGACCTAACCCGAAACTTAACCGCAAAGTCCCCCATCACCACACTCCTGACCTCAAGAGAATCGCATCTCACTCCCAGTAAGATTCCTCCCGATCGTCCACGTGGAGGCAGGCAATGCCAGTCAAAATCAATACCACCGACAAGAGAAGCAAGAAACTGAGGAGCAAAATTATCTCTTCCAGTTTCGGAGAGAGCAACGAAATCTAGACGGCGCTCCAGAGACTCCTCAGCGAGAAACCTTCTTTTAGCCAAGTCCTTAAGACCTCTGCTATTCCAAAAAATTCCTTTCATAGATCATCATGAAATTTTTTGGCCGTACGAATTCTAGCACTTCTACGTACTGCGGAAGCTGGATACACCTTCCGCTTCCACTTACGTTTAGGTTGTTCAGTGCCCACCGGCCGGTCCTCATAACCAGGCGGCGGATCCAGTGATTGACGATCCCCAACATCAATACTAACCTCGTCCACATCAGACACAATTGAATTTGGTTCAAGGTCCGCACACAAATTGTCTAACACTCTCACCCCCAACGCATCAATCTCCGCATCATTCATAGGCCTTACTGCCGCTAGGTTGCGAATGGTTTCTAAGGCGCGTTCCGCTTCCAAATCTAGAAGATCATTAACCAAGGTGGAGATTTCAGAATTATTATTTCCTAGCGAAACCCCTACTTGAGTTGCATTATGAATAATCTCATCCGTAGAGAAATGCATAATAGAATTGGATAAATTGACTGACATACCAGTAGTGACCTCGATGTCACGAAGCTTGGCCGCTCTCCTTGCGCACCTCTGCTGCATGTCATCAACCTCCGGTTGGTTCTGTAGATGGGAACTCATCCGTCGTCCCTCAGAAACCGGATCAGGGATTCCGCCGAAAGCAATAACCTCCTCTCGAGAAGCAGTACACGCAGAAGGTCGAGAGGGAATACTCCCGATGCCGGCAGTCAGGCGGCTAGGTGAAGTCAAAGCCAGCGCCGCCTGGCCGGCCGCCCCCTCCGCCGCACCCCTCAGGGCGGTGGGAGCCACCGTCCCAACCGCAGAGGAGGAAGGATGGACCGGGGACACCTTCCCCGGACTCCCGTCAAGCACTACAGTCGCAGCCGCCTCCGTCGAAGCCGAGAGGGAGGTGTGGGGAGCCTCCTGCCCCATACGACCTCCCCCGGGAACGGCCAACGCCGTCGCAGGAAGCGCCACCTGCGCCACCTGCTCCGGACAAACTCTAGAGCGCTCAACCGAAGCGTCCGCCCCCGGTCGCTCCCACGAAGAGGGCACCTCCCTCTCCGGAGACCCGACCTGAGCGGCAGAAGGGTGATGGGCCAAGGCCTCCTGCCTTAAACCCACCACGCTCGAAGTCACCTGTATCTCCATCGTCACAGGAGCCTGTGAGGGAGGCGAGAACGCCGTCTCCGAATCTCCCTCCACTCTCCGATCCTGGACACTGTGGTCATCTAGATCCAACTCAGGTAAGGAGCACTCAAACTCCTCAGGAGACTCCACCCGCTCACTCCATAATCTCAGAGGTGCAGATGAAAACTGAAGGGACCCAAATCGCAGTGTAGTCGACGGTACAGAAGATGTTGGCGCGGTCGGGCCTCCAGTGGTCTTAGCCACGGACCCCGGTCTGTCCTCCTCTCGACCAGAATCAGCACTCTCAGGCTCCTTGCGCCCCATGCCATCATCACCCTCGTGCATGTCAACATCAACGGCAGCAGGTGCCTCACCAAACAAACTGTCATCCTCAAATTCAATCTGAATGTTATACACCTGACCTCGATAAGCCCACTTCACCATATCAGGAACAAATTCAATATCCAAAATGCTGACAAGAATGCGAGCCACCCCCTGAGCTCTGGTGAAGACGCATATCAACACGTTCTGGCTTTCCAACCAAAACAGCCAGACTAGCCACGACCCTGGCATCCTGCATAGGTCTGTGAGGAGCTCCCGAAAAACGCAACCAGGCCTGGGTTAGTGGCTTTCCCTGGGGCTCAGTCAATTTCCACTCCTGAAACTCAAGAATGCCCTCCGTACCTGGCACCTTACACATCCCAAAACTGAGTAACCTCTGTAAATCCTCTACCGAAGGAAACTCCACTCTGAACGCGTTAGGCTCAAGACTGACTAGCTCCCAGAGGAAGTCGCCCGGGGCCAGCTCCCGCAGCCGCTGCACAACCTGGACTTCAGAGACTTCTCCTTTAGTCACTTTAACAATCCCCGTTGTCACACTGCGCACCTCATCAGTGTCTTCCCTCTCGACCGGAGACTCAAAAAAAGTAAGCTCAGAACAAAACACACCATACATCATGAGATTGGGTAGATGCTCTCTCATAAGCGGACAATCCCCTGAGGCATGATCTGGCTTACCACACCCGTCGCATAAGGCCGCCTCACACTCAGCAATGAAGTGACCCTTATTTCCACACCGATAGCAAAGCATTTTTTCTTTCTTTCGAGCATACTTAGCCGCCCGGTCCAGCTCGGTCCTGTCAGAGCCCTCCACCGACACGACCTCATCCGAGGCAACCGCCTCAGTCGTAGCTGTAGCCACCTCTATGGCCATCTCCTGAGTGCCCTCATCAACCGCTGTCCGATCCACAACCACAGGATGCTGTCTAGGGCGGTAGCGACCACCCCGGCCACGGTTACCACGGAAACCACCGCGGTTTCTGTTAGCCGGTCCTGATGCCCCTTCGACGAAGCCTCCCGTCGGCCCCAGGAAGGGTCTCTCTGTGGAGCCATCACTCTGCCAAGCATATCCCCGCCCACCACCTGTGGACGAGGACCCCCGGTGTTGTTCGTCTCCATACGCGTTAAGCCCATCATCTCCCCACTTTCCTCGAGGCACCTCCGAAACTCCCCCTGCTGCCGTAGCGTCCTGAAACTGCACCTGCTGTAGGACCGCAGCCGCCGCGTTGTGCGACTGTCTAGCCACAAAAAGAGGCGGCCTAGCCCCGGTCTGAACTGCCGTGGGACGGAGCTGCCCACCCATAGCTGGTTGCTTCGCCGTTGGGTTGCCCCGCCCTGCAGCAGCCACGGGAGGAGGTGCCGGCGGCCGAAGGTCACCACGGCCCCCGGCAGGCCCTGGAGATCGATTCCCCGGCTGCTGTATCCCGCGTCCTGCAGCGCCGGTCCTGGGCAAGCCCCCATGCGGTGGAGGTCGGTAGCCGATCCCTCCCGGAGCCGCCTGGCCGGGCAGCGTGGGGGCGGCCACGCGTCTATCACCGGGCAGCGCGCCAGCACGTCCCCGTCCTGCGCCCTGTGCTGCCGGCGCCCCACCGCGTCCGCCACCACCCGGCACCGGCGGACCTCCGCGCCCGACGCCGCCAGTCGCGCCTACCTGGCAGCTGGTTTTGGCCGGCGGCGGTCCTCCGCCCAGCATGCTTTGGAGCGAAGGAATCCGGCGAGCACGGCTCGCCCCTCGATCACAGAAGCGCGGCCTCGTCGAACGTGGAAAAACCCTAGGACCCGTCGCCCGATGTCTCTGAGGCGCTACGTCGATCAGGCAATCACGTTCGACCTGAACCGCCGTATTCTCGCGTTCAATCTGGGCCTCATACCCGATTGACGTAGGCCCAGGGAGTACAGGGCCCGGCTCACTCAGAACCGGCCCACCGACCGTTCGGCCCAACAGATCGTTCAAACGATCATCTCTCATCCGCGAGATCTCGCTGGCATGCCTCGCCGGCGATCTCGCCGCGGCCGCCGCCGGCACACTTCCCGGACGGGTCGGCCTCTTCTTCCTTTTGACTTGGATCCAAGAATCCGGATGAATCATATCGAGAAGCGTTAGGTTTGGTAGACTAACCTTGGGAAGGGGGCCCTTCCATGGCCGGAGTGTCGTCGCCGCCGTTCGCCGATGCACTACGCGTCTAACCATCTCCGTCCTCTCGCTCGCATGAAGGCCAACCCTTGCCTGATCCTCCACCGGCAAGACCCGATCCACCGTCGAGGCTACCTCGTCCTCGTCGTATCCCGCATTGAAGAACTCGCAGAAGAGGTCCGATGGAGTGGGCGTTGGTGGAGTGGCCTCTGGATCCTCTTCCCCGTCTGCGTCATCCTCGTCGGCACCGGCCAATACCCAAAAGCGGCCACCGACGTGAGGCCTAGCCGCGACCCCCGATCCGGTGCTCACCGGTCGGGCGCCCTCGGCGCCCCTCCCGTCGCCCCCTCCGTCGCCCCTCATCCAGGCAATCAGGTTAGAGCCAAAGAAGACAGCATAACCCCCCGTGGATCGCCTGTCATCCGGATTGCCAGCCCAGTCTGCATCAGAATATGCTGAAAGACAACCAGAGTCAGACGGCCGAATATGCAAACCATGAGCCACCGTGAAACGAATATAGCGCAAAATCCGCTTAACAGCAGACCAATGAGTGTCACGGGGTGACTGCAGATACTGCCAGACTCGGTTAACAGCATAGGAAATGTCTGGTCGTGTGATCGTCAAGTACTGGAGCCCACCAACAATACTCTGGTACTCGGTCGCATCAGAAGAAGAAAGAAGCACACCATCAACAGCATTGAGCTTATCAGTGGTAGACATGGGTGTAGTCGTCGGTTTGCACTTAAGCATCCCAGCTCGCTGCAACAAATCCAGAGAGTACTTCTTCTGCGTCATAACAAGGCCAGCAGCACGAGAAGTAACCTCCACACCAAGAAAGTAATGAAGCTTCCCAAGGTCCTTGACCGCAAAATCAGCACCAAGTGAGCGAACAAGCGCAATAGCAGCCGACTGAGAGGAGCTGACCAAAATGATATCATCTACATAGACCAACAAGTACATAGTAACCTCAGGCCTTTGAAGAAGAAACAATGAGGAGTCAGCAGTTGATGATGCAAAACCATGAGCACGAAGAGCCATTGCAAGACGAGCATGCCAAGCACGAGGAGCCTGCTTCAGACCATAAATTGCCTTGGACAGACGACAGAGATGATCAGGGCGATCCGGATCAGAGAAACCCGGAGGCTGGCGCATGTAAACCTCCTCTGCCAAGACACCATGAAGAAAAGCATTTTGAACATCAAGCTGACGAAGAAACCAACCTCGAGTAACAGCCAGAGAGAGAAGAAGTCTGATGGTAGTAGGCTTGACCACTGGACTGAAGGTGTCTTCATAGTCAAGTCCAAAACGTTGTCGAAAACCACGAGCAACCAGACGAGCCTTATAGCGCTCAATGGACCCATCAGAATGCCTCTTCACTTTGAAAACCCATTTGGAATCAATGACATTTACCCGTGATTGTGGAGGAACAAGAGTCCATGTCTGATTGCGAAGAAGCGCTTGATACTCCTGCTCCATGGCCTCTCCCCAATGAGGAATGCGCATAGCAGCTTGATACGTGCGTGGCTCAGAGGATGGATCTGCGAGAGCAGCAGACATGCACGCCGCTAACCAAGCAACTGTGCCATCGTGACGTTGCTTAGGCTGAAAAATGCCACTCCGACTGCGCGTATGTGGACGTAGAGCAGCAGCAGGAGCCGGCGAAGGCGAAGGTGACGGAGACGTGACGGTCGCCGGAGATGCAGGAATCACCTCAGGCGAGCTCGGGACAGACGACTCCGGGCTGCATGGCGAAGACTGGCCCGACGACAGGGGCTCAGAGGCCATGGGCGAACCGAGGGTGGGCGAGGCCAGCTCCGGTGACACCGTCCCAGATGGCCTTGGCGAGGCGAGAGCAGGCGAGGCCGGCCCTGGTGAGAAGGGCCCAGACACCCTGGGCGAGGCAGGGGCGGGCGAGGCCAGGCCTGGTGATGACTGCCCCGACGCCCTGGGCGAGACGGGGACCGAGGAGGCCGGCCCAGTCGGCGGGGTTGCAGGGCGCGACGATGGCGAAGGCAGCCCAGAAGCCAGAGGCGACCGGGCCAGGACGTCGATCGGCCGTGCATGAGCACGGAAACCGAGGCCATGCAGGGGCGCCATGTGCTCCTCATGCACAACAGAAGGTGCCGAGGATGAAGGCGATGGCGACGAAGAGGAAGATGGCGCTTCCAGAATCTCCAAACGAGCCCCACGACCAGTGCCTGCACCATGGTTAGGCAACAATAGAGGAGAATATGCAACATCATCAAATTGGTCAGAAGCAACAGAGGATGAATGCATGACAGGTGGCTCGGTAGTGGACACAGGGAGGTTGGCAAAGGGAAAAACATGCTCATCAAACACAACATCCCGAGAGATGTAGACACGATTAGTGGGAACATGAAGACATTTGTATCCTTTATGAAGAGAGCTATAACCAAGAAAAACACACTTCTTGGAACGAAACTCGAGCTTACGCTTGTTATATGGACGGAGATGGGGCCAGCAAGCACACCCAAACACCTTGAGAAAGGTGTAGTTCGGTTGTTCATTAAGGAGAACTTCAATGGGAGTCTTCATATTCAAAACACGAGTGGGAGTACGATTGATGAGAAAACATGCAGTGGTGAAAGCATTGTTGGGGAACGTTGTAGAAAATTAAAATTTTTCCTACGGTTTCACCAAGATCCATCTATGAGTTCATCTAAGCAACGAGTCAAGGGAGAGAGTTTGCATCTACATACCACTTGTAGATCGCGTGCGGAAGCTTGCAAGGTGATGATGTAGTCGTACTCGACGTGATTCGAATCACCGATGACCAAGTGCTGAACGGACAGCACCTCCGCGTTCAACACACGTACGGGACGGGAGACGTCTCCTCCTTCTTGATCCAGCAAGGGGAAAGGAGAGGTTGAGGAAGACAGCTCCACCGGCAGCACGACGGCGTGGTGATGGTGGAGAGGCAGTACTCCGATAGGGCTTCGCCAAGCACACAACGGAGGAGGAGAGGTGTTGGGGAGGGGAGGGCTGCGCCTTGGAGGGTGGTTCGGCTGCCCTCCCCTCACCCCTCTATTTATAGGGGGAAGGGAGAAGGGGGCCGGCCCCCTAGAACCCATCTAGGGGGGTGCGGCGGCCAAGGGGAGAGGGGGAGAGGGTGGCTTGCCCCCCAAGCCAAGGGGGCGCCCCCTCTAGGGTTCCCCCCCTCAACCCTAGGCGCAAGGGCCCAAGGGAGGGGGTGCGCCCAGCCCACCAGGGGCTGGCTCCCTGCCCCACGCAGCCCATGTGGCCCCCCGGGAGGGGTGGCCCCTCCCGGTGGACCCCCGGAACCCTTCCGGTGGCCCCGGTACAATACCGGTATGACCCTGAAACTTCCCGGTGTCCGTTTGACAACTTCCCATATATAAATCTTTACCTACAGACCCTTCCGGAGCTCCTCGTAACGTCCAGGATCCCATCCGGGACTCCGAACAACATTCAGTAGTCACATACTAGTCTTCCTAATAACCCTAGCGTCACCGAACCTTAAGTGTGTAGACCCTACGGGTTCGGGAGACATGCAGACATGACCTGGACGCTCTCAGGTCAATAACCAACAGCGGGATCTGGATACCCATGATGGCTCCCACATGCTCCTCGATGTTGTCATCGGATGAACCACGATGTCGAGGATTCGATCAAACCCTGTATGCAATTCCCTTTGTCAATCGGTACGTTACTTGCCCGAGACTCGATCGTCGGTATCCCAATACCTTGTTCAGTCTCGTTACCGGCAAGTCACTTTACTCGTACCGTAATGCATGATCCCGTGTCCAACACCTTGGTCACATTGAGCTCATTATGATGATGCATTACCGAGTGGGCCCAGAGATACCTCTCCGTCATACGGAGTGACAAATCCCAGTCTCGATCCGTGTCAACCCAACAGATACTTTCGGAGATACCTGTAATGCACCTTTATAGTCACCCAGTTACGTTGTGACGTTTGATACACCCAAGGCACTCTTACGATATCCGGGAGTTACACGATCTCATGGTCGAAGGAAGAGATACTTGACATTGGCAAAGCTCTAGCAAAACGAACTACACGATCTTTTATGCTATGCTTAGGATTGGGTCTTGTCCATCACATCATTCTCCTAATGATGTGATCCCGTTATCAACGACATCCAATGTCCATAGTCAGGAAACCATGACTATCTGTTGATCACAACGAGCTAGTCAACTAGAGGCTCACCAGGGACATATTATGGTCTAAGTATTCACACGTGTATTACGATTTTCGGATAATACAGTTATAGCATGAATAAAAGACATTTATCATGAACATTGAAATATAATAATACTTTTATTATTGCCTCTAGGGCATATTTCCAACAGTCTCCCACTTGCACTAGAGTCACTAATCTAGTTACATTGTGATGAATCGAACACCCATAGAGTTCTGGTGTTGATCATGTTTTGCACGCGAGAGAGGTTTAGTCAGCGGATCTGCGACATTCAGATCCGTGTGCACTTTGCAAATCTCTATGTCTCCATCTTGAACATTTTCACGGATGGAGTTGAAACGACGCTTGATGTGCCTGGTCTTCTTGTGAAAACCTGGGCTCCTTGGCGAGGGCAATAGCTCCAGTGTTGTCACAGAAGAGTTTGATCGGCCCCGACGCATTGGGTATGACTCCTAGGTCGGTGATGAACTCCTTCACCCAAATCGCTTCATGCGCTGCCTCCGAGGCTGCCATGTACTCCGCTTCACACGTAGATCGCGCCACGACGCTCTGCTTGCAGCTGCACCAGCTTACTGCTCCACCATTCAACATATACATGTATCCGGTTTGTGACTTAGAGTCATCCAGATCTGAGTCGAAGCTAGCGTCGACGTAACCCTTTACGACGAGCTCTTCGTCTCCTCCATAAACGAGAAACATGTCCTTCGTCCTTTTCAGGTACTTCAGGATATTCTTGACCGCTGTCCAGTGTTCCTTGCCGGGATTACTTTGGTATCTTGCTACCAAACTTACGGCAAGGTTTACATCGGGTCTGGTACACAGCATGGCATACATAATAGATCCTATGGCTGAAGCATAGGGGATGACACTCATCTCTTCTTTATCTTTTGCTGTGGTCGGTGACTGAGCCGAGCTCAGTCTCACACCTTGTAACATAGGCAAGAACCCCTTCTTGGACTGATCCATTTTGAACCTCTTCAAAATCTTATCAAGGTATGTGCTTTGTGAAAGACCTATGAGGCGTCTCGATCTATCTCTATAGATCTTGATGCCTAATATGTAAGCAGCTTCTCCAAGGTCCTTCATTGAAAAACACTTATTCAAGTAGGCCTTAATGCTGTCCAGAAATTCTATATTATTTCCCATCAAGAGTATGTCATCTACATATAATATGAGAAATGCTACAGAGCTCCCACTCACTTTCTTGTAAACGCGGGCTTCTCCATAAGTCTGCATAAACCCAAACGCTTTGATCATCTCATCAAAGCGAATGTTCCAACTCCGAGATGCTTGCACCAGTCCATAAATGGATCGCTGGAGCTTGCATACTTTGTTAGCGTTCCGAGGATCGACAAAACCTTCCGGCTGCATCATATATAGCTCTTCCTTAAGATGTCCGTTAAGGAATGCCATTTTGACGTCCATCTGCCATATCTCATAATCATAGTATGCGGCAATTGCTAACATGATTCGGACGGACTTCAGCTTCGCTACGGGAGAGAAAGTCTCGTCGTAGTCAATCCCTTGAACTTGTCGATAACCCTTAGCGACAAGTCGAGCCTTATAGATGGTAACATTTCCATCCGTGTCCGTCTTCTTCTTAAAAATCCATTTGTTTTCTATCGCTCGCCGATCATCGGGCAAGTCTGTCAAAGTCCATACTTTGTTTTCATACATGGATTCTATCTCGGATTTCATGGCTTCAAGCCATTTGTTGGAATCCGGGCCCGCCATCGCTTCTTCATAGTTCGAAGGTTCATTGTTGTCTAACAACATGATTTCCAGGACAGGGTTGCCGTACCACTCTGGTGCGGAACGTGTCCTTGTGGACCTGCGAAGTTCAGCAGTAACTTGATCCGAAGCACCTTGATCATCATCATTGTTTTCCTCTTCAGTTGGTGTGGGCATCACAGGAACATTTTCCTGAGCTGCACCACTTTCCCGTTCGAGAGGCAGTACTTCATCGAGTTCTACTTTCCTCCCACTTACTTCTTTCGAGAGAAACTCTTTTTCCAGAAAGCATCCGTTCTTGGCAACAAAGATCTTGCCTTCGGATCTTAAGTAGAAGGTATACCCGACAGTTTCCTTAGGGTATCCTATGAATACGCATTTTTCCGACTTGGGTTCGAGCTTTTCAGGTTGAAGTTTCTTGACATAAGCATCGCATCCCCAAACTTTTAGAAACGACAGCTTAGGTTTCTTTCCAAACCATAATTCATACGGTGTCGTCTCAACGGATTTAGACGGTGCCCTATTTAAAGTGAATGTAGCTGTCTCTAGAGCGTATCCCCAAAATGATAGCGGTAAATCGGTAAGAGACATCATAGACCGCACCATATCCAATAGGGTGCGATTACGACGTTCGGACACACCGTTTCGCTGAGGTGTTCCAGGCGGCGTGAGTTGTGAAACGATTCCACATTTCCTTAAGTGTGTACCAAATTCGTGACTTAAGTATTCTCCTCCACGATCTGATCGTAAGAATTTTATCTTTCGGTCACGTTGATTCTCTACCTCATTCTGAAATTCCTTGAACTTTTCAAAGGTCTCAGACTTGTGTTTCATTAAGTAGACATACCCATATCTACTCAAGTCATCAGTGAGAGTGAGAACATAACGATATCCTCCGCGAGCCTCAACGCTCATTGGACCGCACACATCGGTATGTATGATTTCCAACAAGTTGGTTGCTCGCTCCATTGTTCCGGAGAACGGAGTATGGTCATTTTGCCCAAGAGGCATGGTTCGCACGTGTCAAACGATTTATAATCAAGAGACTCTAAAAGTCCATCGGCATGGAGCTTCTTCATGCGCTTAACACCAATGTGACCAAGGCGGCAGTGCCACAAGTATGTGGGACTATCGTTATCAACTTTAAATCTTTTGGCATCTACACTATGAACATGTGTAATATTACGCTCGAGATTCATTAAGAATAAACCATTGACCATCGGAGCATGACCATAAAACATATCTCTCATATAAATCGAACAACCATTATTCTCAGACTTAAATGAGTAACCATCTCGTATTAAACGAGATCCAGATACAATGTTCATGCTCAAACTTGGCACTAAATAACAATTATTAAGGTTCAAAACTAATCCCGTAGGTAAATGTAGAGGCAGCGTGCCGACGGCGATCACATCGACTCTGGAACCATTCCCGACGCGCATCGTCACCTCGTCCTTCGCCAGTCTCCGTTTATTCCGCAGCTCCTGCTGTGAGTTACAAATATGAGCAACGGCACCGGTATCAAATACCTAGGAGTTACTACGAGTACTGGTAAGGTACACATCAATCACATGTATATCAAATATACCTTTGGTGTTGCCGGCCTTCTTATCCGCTAAGTATTTGGGGCAGTTCCGCTTCCAGTGACCCTTCCCCTTGCAATAAAAGCACTCAGTCTCAGGCTTGGGTCCATTCTTTGACTTCTTCCCGGTAACTGGCTTACCAGGCGCGGCAACATCTTTGCCGTCCTTCTTGAAGTTCTTCTTACCCTTGCCCTTCTTGAACTTAGTGGTCTTATTGACCATCAACACTTGATGTTCTTTCTTGATTTCAGCCTCTGCTGACTTCAGCATCGAGAACACTTCAGGAATGGTCTTTTCCATCCCCTGCATGTTGTAGTTCATCACAAAGCTCTTGTAGCTTGGTGGGAGCGACTGGAGGATTCTGTCAATGACCGCCTCATCTGGGAGGTTAATGTTCATCTGGGTCATACGGTTGTGCAACCCAGACATCTTCAGGATGTGCTCACTGACAGAACTGTTTTCCTCCATCTTACAACTGTAGAACTTGTCGGAGACATCATATCTCTCGACCCGGGCATGAGCTTGAAAAACTAGTTTCAGCTCTTCGAACATCTCATATGCTCCGTGGTGCTCAAAACGCTTTTGGAGCCCCGGTTCTAAGCTGTAAAGCATGCCGCACTGAACGAGGGAGTAATCATCAGCACGAGACTGCCAAGCATTCATAATGTCTTGGTTCTCTGGGACGGGAGCGTCACCTAGCGGTCCTTCTAGGACATATTGTTTCTTGGCAGCTATGAGGATGATCCTCAGGTTCCGGACCCAGTCCGTATAGTTGCTGCCATCATCTTTCAGCTTGGTTTTCTCTAGGAACGCGTTGAAGTTCATGTTGACATTAGCGTTGGCCATTGATCTACAAGACATATTTGCAAAGGTTTTAGACTAAGTTCATGATAATAAAGTTCTAATCAAATTATGAACTCCCACTTAGATTAAACATCCCTCTAGTCATCTAAGTGTTACACGATCCGAGTCGACTAGCCCGTGTCCGATCATCACGTGAGACGGACTAGTCATCGTCGGTGAACATTCTCATGTTAATCGTATCTTCCATACGATTCATGTTCGACCTTTCGGTCTCCGTGTTCCGAGGCCATGTCTGCACATGCTAGGCTCGTCAAGTTAACCCTAAGTGTTTTCATTGTGTAAAACTGTCTTACACCCGTTGTATGTGAACGTAAGAATCCATCACACCCGATCATCACGTGGTGCTTAGAAGCGACGAACTGTAGCAACGGTGCACAGTTAGGGGAGAACACTTCTTGAAATTTTTGTAAGGGATCATCTTATTTACTACCGTCGTCCTAAGTAAACAAGATGCATAAACATAATAAACATCACATGCAATTATATAGTTGTGACATGATATGGCCAATATCATATAGCTCCATTGATCTTCATCTTCGGGGCTCCATGATCATCTTGTCACCGGCTTGACACCATGATCTCCATCATCGTGTCTTCATGAAGTTGTCACGCCAACGACTACTTCTACTTCTATGACTAACGTTTAGCAATAAAGTAAAGTAGTTTACATGACGTTATTCAATGACACGCAGGTCATACAAAAAATAAAGACAACTCCTATGGCTCCTGCCGGTTGTCATACTCATCGACATGCAAGTCGTGAATCCTATTACAAAGAACATGATCTCATACATCACAACTCATCATTCATCACAACTTCTGGCCATATCACATCACATGATCAATCGCTGCAAAAACAAGTTAGACGTCCTCTAATTGTTGTTGCATCTTTTACGTGGTTGCAATTGGGTTCTAGCAAGAACGTTTTCTTACCTACGAATCACCACAACGTGATTTTGTCAACTTCTATTTACCCTTCATAAGGGCCCTGTTCATCGATTCCGCTCCAACTAAAGTGGGAGAGACAGACACCCGCCAGCCACCTTATGCAACTAGTGCATGTCAGTCGGTGGAACCGGTCTCACGTAAGCGTACGTGTAAGGTTGGTCCGGGCCGCTTCATCCCACAATACCGTTGAGCAAGAAAAGACTAGTAGAGGCAAGTAAGATGACAAAATCCACGCCCACAACAAAATTGTGTTCTACTCGTGCAAAGAGAACTACGCATAGACCTAGCTCTGATACCACTGTTGGGGAACGTTGCAGAAAATTAAAATTTTTCCTACGGTTTCACCAAGATCCATCTATGAGTTCATCTAAGCAACGATTCAAGGGAGAGAGTTTGCATCTACATACCACTTGTAGATCGCGTGCGGAAGCTTGCAAGGTGATGATGTAGTCGTACTCGACGTGATTCGAATCACCGATGACCAAGTGCTGAACGGACAGCACCTCCGCGTTCAACACACGTACGGGACGGGAGACGTCTCCTCCTTCTTGATCCAGCAAGGGGAAAGGAGAGGTTGAGGAAGACAGCTCCACCGGCAGCACGACGGCGTGGTGATGGTGGAGAGGCAGTACTCCGACAGGGCTTCGCCAAGCACACAACGGAGGAGGAGAGGTGTTGGGGAGGGGAGGGCTGCGCCTTGGAGGGTGGTTCGGCTGCCCTCCCCTCACCCCTCTATTTATAGGGGGAAGGGAGAAGGGGGCCGGCCCCCTAGAACCCATCTAGGGGGATGCGGCGGCCAAGGGGAGAGGGGGAGAGGGTGGCTTGCCCCCCAAGCCAAGGGGACGCCCCCTCTAGGGTTCCCCCCCCCTCAATCCTAGGCGCAAGGGCCCAAGGGAGGGGGTGCGCCCAGACCACCAGGGGCTGGCTCCCTGCCCCACGCAGCCCATGTGGCCCCTCGGGAGGGGTGGCCCCTCCCGGTGGACCCCCGGAACCCTTCCGGTGGCCCCGGTACAATACCGGTATGACCCCGAAACTTCCCGGTGTCCGTTTGACAACTTCCCATATATAAATCTTTACCTCCGGACTCTTCCGGAGCTCCTCGTGACGTCCAGGATCCCATCCGGGACTCCGAACAACATTCGGTAGTCACATACTAGTCTTCCTAATAACCCTAGCGTCACCGAACCTTAAGTGTGTAGACCCTACGGGTTCGGGAGACATGCAGACATGACCTGGACGCTCTCAGGTCAATAACCAACAGCGGGATCTGGATACCCATGATGGCTCCCACATGCTCCTCGATGTTGTCATCGGATGAACCACGATGTCGAGGATTCGATCAAACCCTGTATGCAATTCCCTTTGTCAATCGGTACGTTACTTGCCCGAGACTCGATCGTCGGTATCCCAATACCTTGTTCAGTCTCGTTACCGGCAAGTCACTTTACTCGTACCGTAATGCATGATCCCGTGTCCAACACCTTGGTCACATTGAGCTCATTATGATGATGCATTACCGAGTGGGCCCAGAGATACCTCTCCGTCATACGGAGTGACAAATCCCAGTCTCGATCCGTGTCAACCCAACAGATACTTTCGGAGATACCTGTAATGCACCTTTATAGTCACCCAGTTACGTTGTGACGTTTGATACACCCAAGGCACTCTTACGATATCCGGGAGTTACACGATCTCATGGTCGAAGGAAGAGATACTTGACATTGGCAAAGCTCTAGCAAAACGAACTACACGATCTTTTATGCTATGCTTAGGATTGGGTCTTGTCCATCACATCATTCTCCTAATGATGTGATCCCGTTATCAACGACATCCAATGTCCATAGTCAGGAAACCATGACTATCTGTTGATCACAACGAGCTAGTCAACTAGAGGCTCACCAGGGACATATTGTGGTCTAAGTATTCACACGTGTATTACGATTTTCGGATAATACAGTTATAGCATGAATAAAAGACATTTATCATGAACATTGAAATATAATAATACTTTTATTATTGCCTCTAGGGCATATTTCCAACAAGCATCACTCCAAAAACGAAACGGAACAGATGCATGGGCCAAAAGAGTCAGACCAGCTTCAACAATGTGACGATGCTTACGTTCTACTGAACCATTCTGCTGATGTGTATGTGGACATGCTAAACGGTGAGTGATCCCAAGCGACTGAAAGAAGGAGTTGAGGTTGCGATACTCGCCACCCCAGTCCGACTGAACATGAACAATTTTGTGCTTGAGAAGGCGTTCAACATGTTTTTGGAACTGAACAAAAATGTCAAACACATCAGATTTACGTTTGATAAGATAAAGCCAGGTAAAGCGGCTGTAAGCATCAACAAAACTGATATAATAATTATGACCACTAACAGAAGTCTGAGCAGGACCCCATACATCTGAAAACACAAGTTCTAAAGGATGTTTGACCTCACGACTGGACTCCGAAAAAGGAAGTTGATGACTCTTCCCCTGCTGACAAGCATCACACACTGCTACATCTTTATTACTAGACACACTAGGAAGCTCATGACGACGCAAAACATGCCGGACAATAGGTGTGGCCGGGTGACCAAGACGAGCATGCCACTGTGACGGAGATACCCGAACTCCACTGAAGACGCGAGCGACGCCAGGATGCTCCAGACGATAGAGACCTTGGCAGAGCCGCCCACTAAGAAGAATGTCCCTCGTGCCTCGATCCTTAATAAAAAGATCAAAAGGATGAAATTCACAAAGCACATTATTATCACGAGTGAGTTTAGGAACTGAAAGAAGATTACGTGTCACAGATGGAACTCGAAGAACATTGCGAAGTTGAAGACTCCTATTGGCATGTCTAGTGAGAAGTGATGCTTGACCAATATGAGAGATGTGCATACCTGCTCCATTGGCGGTGTGGATCTTGTCGGAGCCATGGTAGGGTTCACGAGTGTGAAGCTTCCCCATCTCACTGGTCAGGTGCTCTGTCGCCCCAGAGTCCATGTACCAGTGGGGATCAATGGAGTAGGACTGAGTGTGTCCCTGTGGCTTCTGCGGCGGCGGACGATCAGCCATGGCGACCTGACGAGAAAAGTTGCGTGTATCCTTCCCGTCATTGCCAAGACCAAGAAAACCCCGCTGGAAGCGCTTGTGACACTTCGAGGCCCAGTGCCCATCGCGACCACAAAGCTGGCACACACGTGGACCGCCAGCCCCTGGTAGCGTCGCAGTAGGAGGATGGGCCGAGGCGGGTGGTGGTGACTGCCCCGAAGGAGCCCTGGATGAAGCAGAGGAGCGACCACCCTTGGTGGCGGCGTTTGCCGAGAGGGCGCCGTTGCCCCTGGATCGGCGCATCTCGACTCGTTGCTCAGTAAGCAGGAGGCGTGAAAAGACCTCGTGTGCTGGCATGGGCGTGGAGTTGCCCCTCTCATTGATGATCTCGACTAGGGCGTCATACTCCTCATCAAGACCATTGACGATAAACGAGTTGAACTCGGAGTCGGTGAGGGGCTGTCCAATGGAGGCCAGCGTGTCGGCGAGACTCTTGACTTTGTTGTAGAACTCAGTGGCGGTGGAGTCAAGCTTCTGACACTCCCCAAGTTGGCGACGGAGCCCAGATACACGAGCCTGCGACTGTGCCGCAAACGAGCGCTCAAGAATAGTCCATGCCTCGTGGGACGTCTTGGCGAAGACAACAAGCCCAGCAACGGCCGGAGAGAGCGACCCCTGGATGGAGGAGAGGTTCGCCTGATCCTGCCCTGTCCAGACACGGTGAGCCGGATTATAGACCGGACCATGCACGCTGTCAACCAGCGCAGGAGGGCAAGGGAGAGAGCCGTCGACATAGCCAAACAGGTAGTGACTCCCAAGAAGCGGAAGAACCTGCGCGCGCCAGAAGATGTAATTGTCCGACGACAACTTGATGGTGATGAGATGGCCGAAGTGAAACGGCGGCGGCGGCTGCGATCCCATCGAGGAGACTGGCTGAGGTGAGAACACCGTGGAGACAGTCGGAGGGGCAGCCGGCGCGGTGATAGAGGACGCGATGGCCGCGGTTGACGCCGCGAAGCCTGCCAGCGCGACGTCCTCCGCCACCAGCGGCGCAGTGGCTGAGGGCGCGACAGCCGCGGTTGACGGGGCGGCGGTGGTGTGGGCCACAAGCGCCTGCCCGGGCGAAGTAGCATCCGGCGGGAGCGCGAAGAGGGAGCCGACGCTCCGTGTCCCGATCGGCGCCTGAAGGGAGGCGGCATCCAGCGGCCTCGAGAGAAGTGCCGCGAGGGAGGCCGGCAGAAAACCGGTGGCGGTGGAGCCGGACGCAGCGGCGGACGTCATAGCAGTCGGGCGACGGCGGCGGCGGGCGCGGCGGCAGCGGCGGCGGCGGCGGCGGCGGCGGCGGTTTAGGGTTTTTAGACGAAAGCGGACGTAACCTAGCGTGATACCATGTAAGACAATAGGCTTTGGGGGAAACCGGCACAACCCTCTAGGGGTGGCCTATCACATATATATATATAATGAGGTGGTATACAACATTACAATATGCACATGTAAATACAGTCTAACATCCTGCAGCCAGCGGGAAAGCGATACCCAGCCCCAGCGCGTCGTCCATCACCACCACCAGAGGCGTGTAGGCCATGAGCAGAGCCACGATGCAGGCGTCGAGCGTGAGGAAGATGGCCGCCGCCGGCCAGAACTTGCCTGCGAGGAGCGCGCGGCTCCTGCGTACGGCGGCGAGGAGCCTGGGGTCCTCGAGGAGGGAGACCACACAGGCCAGCTGGCAGACGACGGTGACGTAGCCGGCGCCGGCAAGGCACGCGGCCCCGCCCATCAGCTGCAGCGGCAGGATGACCCCGCGCGGAGCGTCCAGGTGCTGGAGCGCGATCCAGGCTTGCGCGCCGGCGTAGAATGTGATGAGTAGAGGGATTGCAAGGAAGAAGAAGGTGCGATGAAGCCGCCTGCCTGGATCGAGTGGGAGGGCGTGGAGGCCGCGATTGGCGGCGGCGAAATCGCCGCCGGTGCAATAGAGAGAGGCGACTAGGAACACGTAGGCGCAGGTGCAGAAGAGCGTGAGCGCGTAGCAGAGAACGAAGTAGAGGAGCTTGAAGAGAAGTAAGGCGGCCCAGTACGCAGCGAGGCGGAGGAGGCTGCCTTGGTTGGAGTCGACGCAGGAGCTAAGGACGTGGTTGGCGCAGGGCAAGATCAGGGAGAGCAGCATAAGGAGACCTAAGCAGGAGTTGAAGATGGTGGCGCAGAGTACTCGGGCGACCTCGCGGCAGATGCCGGCGAGCCCGAGGCCACCCAGATCCTGCTGCTCTGCTACCCACTCCATCGATCGAACACGGTGGTGATGGATTGATGGCGGTGGTGGTGATGGTGCTGGTGGGGAAACAAGTCGACTACCGAAGACAAAAGTGGAGAAAGTAAGGACTATTTAACAGACGCCACGCCACATCGCGTGGAGTGGAGATATCCTCCTTGGCGAGAAATTTCCAAAGCTTTACAACAGTACGTCAACATTTATGCCATCAAATTAGTAGCATTGGATTGATAATAAAATATATTTTCTTCGTACTTTTATTTGGTTTTATGAACATTGATATATTTTTTGCACAAACTCGACCAAAACTTTGAAATAGTTTGATCCTTCAAAGTTGGAAATACACTCTTTGAAGGACGGAGCAAGCAGATCATTAAACAGACCTCATAAAATATCTGTGGACATCCGTGCATGCGCCGGCTTGTTTGACGAAATTTTGTACTATATATAGTACAAAAATAATGAGAATAAATAATCCTTAAAAAAGAGTTGTTTGGATGATAATCTACACAGATGATATATACATTTTAACGCATGGAGCAAGATTACATTCTTTTAGGGATAAAGCTAAACTTATTGATCAAAAACACATGAAGTGGAATACAAAGTGGATCGTGGGGTTGGAATCACACATGGCGCCCCTCGTCCAAACAATTCAAGAATTTAGCTAGAATATCTGCATCTTTATTCGTTGCTCGGCCTTGCTCGGCCTTCAAGCGAGAAAATGCAATTAACATTTATCGGTCGTTGCTTGATCTGTCTGATTATACATGCATTGCTGCTGCTTATGCCCTTGTCTATATCACTGATCACCTATTTTTGAGTCGGAGGCAACCACAAAATTATGGAGCAGGAGATCTTCAACTAGTGATAAGGCCCCACGACATGCAATCGCCTCCAAAGTTGCAACGTCAGTGACTTCATAGATGACCACAGCCGAGCTGCCCAGAAACATACCACTGGCGTCCCAGCATACTGCCGTAGCCGAGCCCCCCGTGCCAGCTCTAGGCACGCTAGCATCAACATGGATCTTCGCAAATCTCGACAGTGGTGCTTTTGACCTTTGAGCAGTGTTCCTTGCTGCAACCTGGTTCGTTGCTCCTCTCGTTGGAACTAGTTCTAGCTCCGCTATGAATCTGTTAATAAACTGGTGAGTGGCGAAAGGTGTCTGATAGATTTCCTCATGGATCACCTGTCTCCTTGCCCACCAAATTGCCCACAACGTCACCATCAGCTTCACAAACAAATCGTGTGAGAGCGAGTCAATCATAGAGAACAACCATTGCTTTGCACTAGGCTCTGTTGTTTCGCACAAATGCTCTGCAAGATCACCATCAACAAGTGCCTAAACGCACCTTTCCCTAGTACATTCAAGGAGACAAAGCCTCCAAGAATGCGACACGAGGTGGAGATTTCATTGTCGCCGGTGGAAGCACTCCGTGTCGTTGCAACACACGAGGTGGTGACTTCCCCGCTTTTTTGCGGCGGTGTGTATGGAGCACTCCATGTGTCGCACGTCCATCTATTCCCTTTCCTCCTTCCAACATCTAGCCCACGGGGTGTACCCCTCGCTCTTCCGGTGAAGCTACAAAGTCATCAACGACGTCCAAGCCAAGACCAACCATGCATGCTACCCCAACTTCAACAACATCGACGCCGCTCGAGACCGACGAGGCAAGACGTTGTAGGCGGGCGTGGCCGCTTGAAAGGACTCGTTATCGAGCGTGTGTACCACTTCATGCACGGAATCTGCCGCAGCCCCCCACACACACCACCACCACCACCACCATGCATGGAGAACGCGAAGCGAAGGCCGAAGATGAAAAATTGCGCAACTTAATCGGAGGTGTCTCACAACACTATCTGTGGGAGTAATTAACGGGGGCTTCCGGAGACCTCCGAGAACCAGGAGACCACGATCGCTTGGTCACTTGGTCGTGCCTCACATTTTCTTTTCTTCCTTTTCCATTTGTGTATTTTGTACACTAGCAGGCCTGCAACATTTCGTTCCCCGATGCATGGGAGACATTTATACAACACATCTCCATCTTTTTGTATGGGTGTTTCTCCCTTCGTGTCAAACACGGCCATCCAACTGTATCCCCCAAATGTCCCCTGTTTCAAACACGACATTCAAACAAAATGTATTGAGTTCGATATAATAAGTGCAAAAATAGGCCAGAGGCCGGTGAAGCCAGTGTGAATGCGACGAAGTTTCTCAACATCGACACGGGTTTTGGAGAGGGAGAGGAGCGGACGGAGCAAGAGAGGAGAGTGGGCCGAGAGGTAGGGTTCGGAGAGGGGGCAGATTGGGGTTTTTGTGGGGACGACGTGCGGTCGGTGATGGCCCGGGCTGATATGGCGGACGCGCCGGGGCCGCCCCATATATGCCCCACATTTGGGCTGGATATGTGAGCCGCCGAACAACCCAGGCGTTTGAGGCCGGTTTGAGGCGTTCGAATTGATCGTTTTTTTTTATCGGTTGACCGGTCCGCCTGCCCGGACGTTTAAGATGGGTTTGAGGTGCCTGGTTGTACATGCTCTAAAATGTCTACAAACATCGGGATGGGCGTCAGCCATCCAACTATGTCCCCCATTTTAAACAGGACATTCAAATGAAATGTAACGAGTTTGATAAAACATATCCAAAAATAGGCAGGAAGCCAGTGAAGCCAATGTGAATGCAACGAGGTTTCTCAACGAGGACAAGTTTTTTTTGGCATGGATCAGAGTTGTGAAGTCAGTGGTCCGACCCAATTTGATTATCCGGACATTTGGGGACGTTTTAGTGACCCGTGTTGGAGATGCAGCTGCAGTGGCCTTGATGGGTCCCACATCGACGGCACCGATGGCAAGCTCGCCGGCCCGATCGATCGAGCTTTGGATCGACTCCCGACGCGCGAGCGATGCCACAGCCAGAGCCAGTCCCTGTTTCCGGGAAGCTTCACGTATGGGTGAGGCAGGGGCACCACCCTCGATCACGTCTCCATCGTCTCCATCGTCTCCCGTCTCTGTCGATGCAGTCTTGTCCTTTTACTACTTACGTGATTGCTTTGGTGGTCATGGCTTGATGCATGCTACTCCATTCCAGTGCAAAAATTGATGCTTTGCTTGCGGTGGATGGTGTGCAGCAAAGTGTGAAGCTAGGTAGGCGCGCGCGGGGACTGAGGGCCCGTCCGAAAACACTCTCGCTTCCAACTCCGCGGAGCTGAAGTGGTGGAGCGGAGCGACGCGCAGTTCATTTTTACGGAGCTGCCATTCCATGGCTCCGTATTTCAGCGCTGGGCAAAGCGGAGTAGCTGGAGCGGCCCGTTGTCGAATAGGCACTGAGTAGTAAACTGGTCCGTGGCCTAGCCGTTGGTTGCTGAAACATAATTTAGGCCAACTTCAGCGTATGATTCCGAACGGACGCCCGTTTTAGCCTGCTTTTGTTTGTTTGGAGCAACAATGAGGTTGTTCATGTCTGCTTGTAGCCGTTGTCGTGTTGGTGCCCCAACGCTTAGCTGCATCCCATATCATGTCCGGGATGAATGTGATATAAAAAGAATCACAAAAACTCAAAAAAATTGCTGAAAAAAATAAAATAAATGCAAATATAAAAACATAAAAACATAAGAACATAATTAAACATGAGGGTCCTAGAAAGGCCCCGCTCCACAATTCACATAAACATAATTAATCTCTACCTCTCTATCTCTATCTCTACCTAATCTTTACCTACTAATAAATCAGCTACCGCTTCTGGTCGTACGTCGTGCTTTTTTGCAGAAAAGTCCCTCCGTTTTAGAGAATTCAACCCGCAGTCCTCGACATAAGTCAGCCCCGAACCGGTACATGGAGGAGAAAAGAGAAAAAAAAATAGCCCAGCCCGCACGACCCTTGCTCCCCGATCCCATCTCGACCTCCATCCCGCCGCCACCTCCTGCCCCGCCCCGCCCCGCCCAGCCTCACTGCGCACCGCCCGCCGCCCGCCGCCGACGCGCCGCGCACCGCAGCCGCGCCCGCACCCATTTCCCATCGATGCGCCAAACGGGGGCGATGATGGACGGCGCCGCCAGCTCCTGTCCGACGGAGTCGCCGGGTTCCCGCTCTCGGGGCCAACCCCTCCCCTGTGTCGGCTCGCGCATCGGCTTGGAGGCCCCTCGGGGCTGCCGCCGGTGCGGGAGTCCTGCGCGGCCGTGATGGCTGGGGACCAAGCGGCGGGGCCCGTGGTGCGTTCCTGTTGAGGGCTTGCTGGGGTTGGCCGGGATCTGAGCCGCCGTCGATGGATTTCTCGCAGGTTGGCTACATGTTGCTTCGGATTTGGTACTATCCCCATCTGTCGCTCTCCCTCTCCCTCGGTGTGGACGCACGCACATAAATCCAAAACCTGAACTGAATCAGTCGAGCGCTCGTTGCCAGATCGTTGTACCATCGTCCCGGTCGCCGCCGCGTCAGTTCCACACCGCTACAGCACAGCCTACCACCGCCACTCCATTGGCTTGGATTTGCTTGCGGCATGGGCTGGGAACTGTACGGTGTTGTCTGATGCATGTTCCGCACTGGGAGGTTTGGTCGGCTGACGCTAGGTATGAGCAGCTCTTGAGCCTGATTGCTGGATGTGCGCACGCATGCATGTATACTTCTCACTTGCACTGCTTATACAACACATTGCATGTACACCACGGCCGTGGACAGGCGAACGTGCTCCTACTCCTCACAAGGCACCCACAGTCTATTAGCAAGCCAATCCAAAACTTCAGCATGCATTTTTTTGAAAGGACAACTAAGTATCTTTGTTAGTAACATCTTTGTCAGAAATTAGAAAAAACGGCAGTGCATTAGTTGAGCTAATCACCTAGCTTCATCTCTTGGATTATGCATTGATAGTATGTCACATGTTGTATCATTATAAGCAATTTTTGTTAGGAGGTAAGATTTTAGTGTCGTCGTTCAGTTTTTGTTACATACAAAATGAATATGATTAGTTAATTCTGTTTTCTTTTAAGAGGTATTTCTCTCACGAGCCTTTGTGTTATCCATGTGAATTCCACTAGATTTATCATCCGTGTACCTAAATTGTGCATATTATCAAATTTCTGGAAAAAAAAAAGTTGAGCGCTTATTGTGGCCATCATCTGCATAGCACCACACCTAGAGCTAAAATCAAGCAACCTTCATGGATTTTGTTGACAAGAAAGACAACGAACTTAATTTAACGGCTTGAAGTCAATTGCACATGTCTCATACTGCATTGAACCTTGGCCGAAGCACTCGACCACGACAAGCAGCAGCTCGGGAAGCCTTTGCAATTCATGTATTTACAACATCTACAGTTCATGTATTTACTGTCATGCATTGCACCTTCATGGTTTTTGTTGTACTTCTGCATTTGCAGCATTTACAGCTTAATGCAATCAGGAATTGGTTATAGATTTCATGTGATTTAATTTCTAAATGTTAACTACAGTGACAACTTATGACTTTCATAGGTTTTATTCCCATTGAGAGAGAGCGGGCAATGGATCGTGAGGTGGAATGAAATTATAAGCAAATTGATCTGACCATCTCTTGTTGTCAGGGAATCTGTGTGATCTGTTCTACTTTGACTTGGAGTGTACAACTATGATATTGTACGTGATGATTTTTTTTTTTGATTCTGCTACTAGAGGTCAGTCAGAGGTGGTAATTATTAGTGGCAAAAAAGAGGCGGTAATTATTACACTCTTTATTTGCAAAAAATGTGACTGAAACAATGCTAATTGCATATGTTTTGTACTTGTAGGAAGGCTATGAAAGAAGTGTTCTTCCCTTATTTTTATGAAGGTAAGGTCTTGTTCTTGGATTCCTGCTGCTCTAGATTGCTTGGCAGCTCTAATTTATCACTTCATGACCTTATGCTCCACCATTATCTTTGAACACTTGATACTTATTTACTTTTATTTGTTGGCTTCTTTTTTATAGTCATCTGATTTAAAAATGCTAGCATGTGCCACTTTAGTATCTTTCAGTTTCAGCAAACATATTGGATTATCTTGACATATGTTGGCATTGACAAGATAATATAGATTGTCACTATTAATTTCAATGTTCACGCTCCATCCTATTTAAATTCGTATTTGGATGGAAGTCAACACACTAAGAACTGTATGCTTAATGAATGATGTTCACAGCAATTACTCGAATTTCTTGCATTCACTTGTGCAGACCGATGGTTAATTGTGAACTATGTATATTTTGTAGGTTCTTCTTAGTGAGATCAAACAAAGCACAATCGTATTTTCTCGAATTATACACATGCTATGATTTTCATGCTCTCTGTAGTAATTATGTTGAATTCTCATAATTCCTTTTTCATTATTATGCCAAACAATTTGTATGCTAAAAACATACTTCATAATCCCATCTCCCCGCGTCGTCCCGATTTGTTCCAGCTGGGCACTGCCTCGGCTGCAAAGCGTGTGTTATCCCATGAAGCAGGCCCTCCTTTGCAAGGCTGACGACGATAGCTTCAACTTCGCCGCCTATTCTGGTCGATGATGTCATTGATAATAACCAGGAAGTTTTCACTGCTCAGTTCATCTAGTTGAATCCTTCTATTGTAATTCTATTCCCTACCTTTTCTTACTCGTAGGAAATTCAAGTGTGGTACACATGTGAGTATCTTCTCCTTCCCTCTGTTGTATGCATGTGGTCATTTGTTATCCCGATTAAGAATCAAGATCCACTACATTCTTGAATATTGAAGACTGTTTTAGTTGGTCCAGATTAAACTTGATAAATACAATTTCCTTGTTGGTTCCATCTGAGTTGTATAATTGATTTGGGCAGTTTTCAGTAATCTTAAGCTGTCTTCAGATTTTAGCTTCCTCAATCATTCTGAATTATTTAACCTCAGTATGAGGTACATGTGTTCCAAAGATTAATCCTGAGAAATTTGTAGTTGACCAGTTGGGTCTGTTTGATTTGTTTAGTAGACTGCAACGGCAGTCACAATTGTTCAGATCTATTCTAAAGCTGCATTATTAGCACTGCAATATCTTTGTTACTTCAACCAAATAGTCCAGTCGTGTCTTATTGATTTGGACGGGTTCTTACTAATCTTTAAGCCAACTTCAAATTTTAGCCTGCTCGGTCAATCTGGATTATTTAGTGTCAATTTTGATGCATGTCTTTAATAAAATAAGAAACTGATTTTGGGTGCTAAAATAAACACTAAACACTACTTGTTCATGGCGACTATGTGTAGAAAGACGATCATGGTGGAGATCCCGACGGTCGACGTGAAGCCGGGATGGAATAAGGGCACGAAGATCACCTTCCTAGAAGGAACAATCTGATTTTTTCGGTACAGTTATGTGTTCCAAAAAGTTATTGTGATGTAATTTTTATATTAACACTAATCTATGAAGTTATGTTTCCAGACATTTCACTTTTTGCATCAGCTGAGGCACATTTTATTTTCAAATAATTTCTGAAGTAAAAGTTGTGAATGAACTGCATGATCTTTCATGTGTCTGAATTACACTTGAAATAAAAAATTAGATAGCAAGGTGCGAGGAAATGTGAGAAAAGTTGTCCAAAACCGAAGAACCCTTTTTACTTTTCTTCCCATTACATGTTTGCTATTTACACTATGCTTTATTTTTACTATAATGTCAAAATTATCATGTTTTAAGATGAATGGTAAATCAAATAAGGAAAAAACTATGGTGGCCAGATTTGGTAGCCCTTAGCCCTTATCATGTTTTTATATCCAAAATACTGTTTGATCCTTGTTCAGTCTTATTTGCAGCGTAAACTATGTACAGTAATCATTAGACCATCTTTGAAGATCTGACGAACAAAAGCAGAATGGTTCTTTCTATACTGTTTGACCCCCCCTCCCCCCCCTTGCGTTCTCTCGCAGGGAGTGGCTAGCGCACAACACTGCCATGCTCCTCTGCTGCTCCGTCATCACAGGGTGGGACGGCGACCTCGCCTTCCTGTTCATTGTTCTGTCGGTAGCGACGTTCTTTGTCCAGGATCATCCGGACAGGGAGGTCCTCCAGGCCATGCGTCTAGGCATGTACTGCAACGCCGACCACATGGCTAAGATGGTCGTTGCCGCAACCGAGTTCCGTGCTCTCCGTTCTTCAGTAAATCCAGGTTTGTGGACACTACTTACCAGTTGGGAGAGAAACATAATTGATGTGTATGGAAATGTAGAATTGACACCCATGACCTATCAGTTCAACTAGAAGCAGAGAATGTTTGACATGCAAGGTTCTATCATGCCCGTATCTTTCAGTTCGTCTCTTTATTCTACAGAAACTGCCAATTGTTACTGTAGCTTTCATGCCTAGCAGACAAAATCAAAGGAAGGTGCTTTGTTTCTCAAGTGTTGTAGTGAAAGGATTATCCTAACATAAGAGCTATATTTGCTTCGTAAAAAATATGTACAGTTAGTTCACACAACGCTTAGTATGTTATTGTTAGTTCGATTTGAGTTTCTATACCATGCCAAGAGCTTTAATATTAAAAGGCACATTCTCATTTTATAAGGAGCACTCCAAGTGTCAGTATTAAAAACAGATCATGCTATTTTCTGAAACGAGAAATGAGAAATCAATCCGTATAGTTCTCCAATTTCATGGTACTAAATTTAGATACACTAGAGGTATTGTTATGTTAGCTTCAATTAGGTGACAGGAGCATGCCAAACTAGATGATCTATAAGCTTTATCATATCTTACAATTATCCACATCATTGCAGAAAAACTAACCTTTTTCCCCGTGCCTAAAGTTATCTGGGAAGATTTCTCCAACTTCTTTCAGTGTACTCTTGGCACTAACTCCTGAGAAGTACTCTGAAAACAACAATACATTTTTTTTCTTCACCAGATGCGGAAACTAAAAGGCGAGTACCATGGGATCATGAAGTATATAAAGCAAAGGAGGAGGAGTGCCATCTCCTCTCCAGCAAGATATTTTTTTTTGCTGGGGAATGAACGAATTGAATGCAAGATTGCATTGTTACAAGGACAGAGAGTGGACCACCACCTTCAGTTTCTCAGATTCCCTGTTTGCATTCGCCATTCTCAACAAGCACCAGGATGTGGCTTTGGTTCTGCACAAACAATATCTTCAGTGGTTTCTAGATCAAGCCCTATGTTCTTTATCTGAACAATAGACATTGTAATTCTTCCATCCATTACCTCTGAAAGTCAAGAATCGAAAGAAAAGTCATTGGCATATCTCTGTCACCAAGGAAGGTTCGTTAGACAGAAAAATGACCTCTGGTTATGTATGAGATGATGCAATGCACATATCTCTGAATGAAGCACAACAGGAATTTACATCCTGTAATGCTAACTGTTGATCATTCTTCTCAGAAGTATCAAGTCATCATCTCATTTGCCCCCTATTCATCTGTCATGTCTGCATGAAAAAATATTGCAATTCTAATCCTATGTTTAAGGGTAGCTAAATTTCTACGGACCTACCATATTATCTTTTTGGAATAACAGATCAACTTTCAACATGTACTTCTGTTGTAACATCTCATGTATTTTGTGATATTACCTGAAAGAGGCGTGGACTGGAGAAATTCATGATAAGTACTGATGTAGAGCTTGGCTGTTTGAGCCAAGAAACTTAACTATAAAACTGGGATTAAACTTATTATTTCTACAATCCCAGTGCTATTTGCCACTTCCAATGTTTGTGCCAAGCCCAAATAGTGCAAAGAAAAATTGCAAATAAAATATATTTTTCAAAAAACAAAACATTATGAAAATTATACTTTTCAGAGAAATGTTCTTACCCCTCAAAAAACAAAACATTCTTACCCGTAAAAAACGTTCTTTAAAAAACATATGTTCAAAAATATTCCTTTTCAGAGAAATGTTCCAATTTCGTAAAAACGTTAACTATTCTTGCAAAAGTGTTCCAATTTTTTATGTAAGTGTTATCTTTCATTAAAAATTAGAAAAAAAATTCACATTCAACCTTATCATCGATATTTACTAAAATTGGATATAAAAAGTGATGCACAATGACACATGAAGTAGGTTGTGCCCCTTTTTTCGCCCGGTGCAACGCACGTGCATTTGTACTAGTTATTAATAATAAAGCAAATAAGGTTTCTGTCGTCCGTCAAAGAAAATACCCTTAAAGTTGCTATAAATTACCCGCTATGCCACTTATAAGTCAATAAAACGACTCGTTTTTCTCCAAAGTCATCGTCGCGCACAGTATTTGATAGAAATAATATCCCACCTAAGTCACAGACGCTATTGTAGCACAGTGGTTGAATCCTATCTGCTGCAGCGTGCAGACCTGGGTTCGATCCCTAGGGTTGTCCTATTTTCCTCCACATTTTCTCACGCACGTCCTCCCTCCGTCCTATTTTCTTCCACATTTTCTCATGCACGTCCTCCCTCCCACATACGAGTTCATGGCCGGTGGGGCGTGACGCCCCTATTTTTTTTTCATTTTTATTTTTCTTTTTCCTTCATTAAATTAATTTAAGATTTTCAAATTACAAAAGGTTGCAAGTTTTGAGAAAAAAATTCGAGAAATCATAGAATGTTTATGAATTAAAAAATGTGCGAGAAATAATAAATTTTCTGCAGTTTTAATTCTTTTGGTGATTTACAAAACTGTTCGCAAATTATAAAAAAATCACAATTTTTCAAAATTTGTTCCCCAATTATAAAAAAAGTTCATTGATACAAAAAAGGTTTGCTAACTCAAAAACTGTTCATGAATTCAAAAACTATGCATGCATTTTAAAAAATGTTCGTCTGAACAAAACAAATGTTCATGCATTGAAAACAAATGTTTGTCTTGGGATTTACATGACAAGTGTGCCATGAAATTTGTTTTTAAAGTTTTAAACATTCTCTTGCGCGGCACAATGACAAGTGTGCCATGCAGTGGCAAGCTCATTGCCTTGGGATTTACCACGTCAAATGCATTGCGATCACATGGACATCGCGTACATCATCAACGAGGGTGGAAAGAAAGATAAGTGGAAACTTGGTGAGCTACTGTGTGAAAATAGAGGACGCTCATAATTTGGGGTATTGAGTCATATTTATTTGGCTCGCGTGTAACTTTTTTGTCTCCCGTTGCAACGCACGGGCATGTTTGCTAGTAATAATAAAGCACGGATTGACTTCGTGGGTTCACCGCCACAATACGCTTCTTCCCGTGAATTTACGCTTTTAATTTTTTTTACCTATATTATTTTCTATATCCGATGTGGTACTAATTTGCTGATCATCAATAGATTTAAGGGTGACGCGTCTGGCCCTGCTGGGCCAAATTCGACCGCGTCCTATTCGTAAAAGTGTGGATTTTTTGTCTATCCTCGAACTCACGGAAGCCTCGGCAGCCCACAAAAGACTCCCGGCTCAAACCGTGTCCCTCTCCCACGTGCCAACATGCCGCCCAATCGTCGTCCTCCGATTGCTGCCTCCGCGTGCGCTCCACGCGATGTCGCCTCCTTCATGCCCCCCTCCGGCCCACGCATCCCGCTCCTCACTCCGGCGAGTACTCCTCAGCCCCCGTTCCCCCGCTCACCTCGCCATGTAGGTTTCGGATATCGAGGCGACCGTGGTGTCCCGTGCCGCCAAGTCCGAGTTGATCTTTGACCGGGAGGCGGAGACCTCCGCGCTCCGGGATAAGGTTGCCGCCCTCGAGGCCACGCTCAGCGGCTCTTCCTTGCCGAGCTGCCGGAAGCTTTGACGGATGCTGCAGTTGCTGCCACTGCCTGGTCACGTATCCAACACCGCTGCCGTGGCATATCCTGAGATTCCCGACGAATAGGACTTGGTGAAAGTCCTAGCCTCAGGTCGGTGGTACTTGGCGCAAGGTCGAGGGCCCGTGTCCGTGGAGCAGCAAGGGGGCTTCGACCTTCGATGGACTTGAAGATTTTGCTAGAAGGCACAGCACGCGGGCAGTCGAGGTTGTGGTGATGGCCGAAGCAGCAGCAAGGTGGAGGGAAGCAGCAGGCAGAGGTGGCAGGGGACTCATGGCAGAGGCTGGTCGCAGTGGAGGCCTCTGGCAGGAAGACTCAAGGCGAGCTCGGGCGTGGCAATAGAAAAAGGACCAGCGTCCATGGTGAACACAGGAGCAGGGAGGAAGGAGGAGGCTCGTCGGATTGGAGCGAGCCAGGGGGCTCAAGGAGACCGGGGTCGATGGCAAGGTGTAGGCTACGGCGAGGGGCTCGACAGCTGCAGCCATGGTCCAGGCTCGGGAGCAAGGGCAGCGACGACGCGTCTGGGCATGGCGCAGGCGAGGAGAGAAGGATGGAGAGGAGCCTTCAGGGTTCATCTGAATCATCTCGGCAGCAAAGCTCACATGGCGACGGCGGTGCACCTGGTGTTTGCATGTTGCTCATCCCATGGCCTCCCTCCACGCATATGCTCTCGTGGCCACATGAGCCCCTGGGCGGCGTACATACACGGCGTGCGTGCATGGAGTATGCACCAAGTACAAGTTTGATGGAGTAGCAGCTCCTTGGCTAATCTTTGTCCAAAGTTTCAAAGCAATGATCGGTACGGCAGGTAAAATTTGAAGCACAATGCTAAAGTTTCAAATTTCAGTGATTGGCATGGTAAGCGGACAGGCTTTAAGAGTGCAAGTGGGCTGGAAAAACACAAAACAGTGTGCTAAATATAGTGCCGTGGAGCAGATGAATATTTTACATCCCATGGTTTGCCTCCTAGCTACTCCCTCCGTTCCAAAATAGATGACCCAACTTTGTACTAAAGTTAGTACAAAGTTGAATCATCTATTTTGGAACGGAGGGAGTACATCATGTGCGATGCGTGCTGCTTGCTATGGAGGCTCCCTGACATCTGCCACGTGTGGTAATTTTAAAGCAGTTGATATTTTTCTACTTCATTCTTCCTACACTATTTTTTCCCATATAATCCTCTATTTTTGGTCATGATATAGTAGCATAAAATGAAGCTATTTCGATGTGCTCGGGTTAACATCTTGGTTGGTCATAACATAGACATGCATATTTAATAATTTAATTTATCTAATTTAATTGATGACCTGAAAAATAACTGCAATTTGACAATATATTTGGAGTGGTATATGATGTCCAATTTGATGTGTTAATGTTTTAATAGGATATTGCAAACAGACAATTCTTGCTAATCAACAAAGAGAGTGCATCTTGGTAGTGGTATGTCTGCACAACAATTTTGCATTACAATAAAGATATGGAAAGGTAGAAGCATGCGAATTGGAAGCTACAACTCAACAATGCATTATGGAAGATTAACTCTCAAATACCACACAAACCCTTAAATCTATATCTTATACCCGCTGCAGTGTCGGGCCAAGGGCAAGTCCCTCGGGACGCATGTGCCCTAGGTCGCCTAGCACCATCAGCGATGGTGGCGAAGAAGTGGCGACATGGATGGGTCACTGGGGCATGTGAGGATTATTTCCCCCGTTGCAACGCACGGGCCATTTTGCTAGTATATATAATCTATCCCTAATAATAAAGCACGGATTGACTTCGTGGGTTCACCGTCACAATACGCTTCTTCCCGTGATTTTACGCTTTCAGTTTAAATTTAAAACATATTCGAGGTGGTACTAAATTTTGTCTCTCCAATTGACTCAATTGACCGCTACGTTCTTGGTCGCTTAACTGGGCCGTGATCCAGTTGGCCTTGCCCCGTCTCTCACCGTCGAATAAACGGTTCTCGCTAATTTAACCCGCAGTTATTTTTCTTCGTCAACCCTCTGTGCATGTTTGGCTTTAGATCGAGCGGCGGCGCTCCCGAAGTCCCGATCCAATCGGGACATGTAGGACGACGGCGGCAGGGCTCCGGAAAGTGGGGAACGACGGGGAGGCGGGGAGGCGGCGAACGTCGCGGCGAGGCGGATCAGATCAGGATCCAGCGCGGCGGCCGGCGCTCCATGGCCGTGGCGCCTCGGTCTCGTGGGAAGAAGAGACGTGGGAGAGAGAGGAGGTGAGATGGGGAGAAGAGAAGGCAGAGTAAGGACGGCGCGGATTCCGGCGGTGGCTCCGGTCGGCGGATCCAGGTATGTGTCCCGATTCCTCTCCTCCTCGTAAAAAACGTATGTCGCATCGTCGCTAACTGCTAGAGATGCCCTTCATAAGTTCATCCTGTGGCCAACAACAACCCCCAGATCGCGTGAGAGTTCAGTGGCATGGGCATGCTCTCCCCTGATTGATTTTGTATCAAAGATTTTGTTGTGGCGTGTGGGCAGCACCCATGAGTGTTGGAAGTACATGTTCTATATACATAACAACTTCTCTGGTGACTTACTCATCTAATGGTCAGATACAATTTTAGCAACAGTGAATAGCCGCCTGATAGTTTTGTTATCTGCTTCTGAATGTTCATAATGTGTAAAATGAATCAATTTTACTATGATTTTACTTGAGAAGTTGAATCTGCAAAGTCTTGAGAACATTGACTATATACTCCAACACCGCAGGCCAACTCTTGATGGATTTCCAATGTGCTGCTGGCCTCCGAATTTTTTTTGTCGTGTAGCCGCTCCCCATCTCAGCGTGTGCTATCCACGGAAGCCGGCTCCTCCACTCAGGCCCTCTTCTGCAACGCCGACGAGGACGCTACTTCGTCTGAACCAATCTTCACGACCACGTGCAGGTATACACATGTGCTCCCCTGCCACCCCTGCACTGATTTAAGGCGAAATCCAATTGGGAGTTATTGATAGGCACCAATGTATTCTTGGTTCAGTTCCCCTGTCTTGAATTACGTTGATCCTTTTGGTAAGATCAAACTGAACATGCTGAACATCACTTGCCCAAACAAGTTGAACACCTTGCTACATTATTGCCCAATTTTGTAAAATTGATCATAGCACTCCTGCTATCATGTCATGTTTGCTAATACTTATTGAGCCATAAAACAGTGTTTTCTGTTTATAAGCTAGCCCTTCTTATTATGTTTCAAAAGATCGATAGTACCCATTACATTACTACAGTACAGTGTAATATGAGAAACTGAGTTTTGGTTGCCAAGCAAATGTTTGTGCTAATTCCCACAAGAAATTTGTGTTTGAAGAATTATTACTTTATCAGGGAAATATCTTTTATATGGCTTCATGAAATCAGGAAATTGATTAAGCGGCATAGGAAATTGATTTAGCACTACCTCATTAAACATGAAGACTTATTCTTGATTTCGTGTTGATGTTCCAGATGGAATTTTTTTCATATGACATCAGGGATGTAGGATGATTGGGTGAACAAGCTTCCTGTGAAACATCCAGATCCCGGTGGCGGTGCCTCCGTTCAGCATCCCACGCGGCGACGTCCTCCGGTATAATGGCAAACACCGGTAGGGGAGAGAGCAGAGCGGGAGGGGTATTGGGTCCATACCATTGTGGGCATTGCCAGTGCCATGATTGTGGTTAATACCCACAGGAGATTCTATTCCTGTGAGCGGATTAAACAGAGTTGAGTAAACATCATCCATAGGAGATACATGTGCTAATTAAGTTTAGAGGAGAAAGTGGTTCTTTATTCTTGTAATTTTGGTGCAGATGTCATACAGGGGGCAGAGAACAATAGTCTTTTGGGAATGCCTGTTAACTTTTTGGAGCTGCCAGGTAAATTTTGGTATGAATTTATGTTAGTTCTACCTTTCCATGATGTTTAATTGTTCGGTTCTTAAGGGTTTGTAAGAGGAGATGGATTTTGACTACTCTATTTCGGATGCCACGGATCTGCAGATGAAAAATAAAAGAGTGTGCATGGTGTTTTTTTTCTTACAGAATACTTTTATATGCCATGTTCTATTTTGCTTCAGGTTTAGGACTATTTGGTCTGCTACAAAATCCATGTTTTCAACTGCAAAATTTTAGTTTTATTATTATTACCATATTTACTATTTTTTGGTAGTAATATATAACACGGCGCTGGTGAAAAGCCTACTGGAAAGATTAATTAGTCAATAATGTTGTCTTAAGAACAGTAGTATTTGGCTTGAAGTATAGGCACTGTCAATTTTTTTTATGTTCACCACTATTGCCATCTGCTCCTATTTGTTGGTTTTTCCTATGGCAGTTTGGAGCAAGTGATTGGCCTATAAACTAATTAATATTCAGGCTTTCTGAGAATTTTTTTACTACGAGATAAGTAGATTATCATTTAACCCACAGCGAAGATAAAGTAGATTATTGTGACGCCCCCGATTTAATCGTACACTAATCATGCACGCAAATGTGTACGATCAAGATCAGGGACTCACGGGAAGATATCACAACACAACTCTACAAATAAAATAAGTCATACAAGCATCATAATACAAGCCAGGGGCCTCGAGGGCTCGAATACAAGTGCTCGATCATAGACGAGTCAGCGGAAGCAACAATATCTGAGTACAGACATAAGTTAAACAAGTTGCCATAAGATGGCTAGCACAAACTGGGATACCGATCGAAAGAGGCGCAGGCCTCCTGCCTGGGATCCTCCTAACTACTCCTGGTCGTCGTCGTCAGCCTGCACGTAGCAGCAGGCACCTCCAATGTAGTATCGACGGTGGCGTCTGGCTCCAGGGCTCCAACATCTGGTTGCGACAACCAGAAGAAAGGAAAGGGAAAAAGGGGGGAAGAA
>NC_041380.1:76921435-76922362 GCF_002162155.2 Triticum dicoccoides
TGGTATGAGGTGGTACCGGTTAAGGGGGGAAACATCCGGGAAGTATTCCCGGTGTTTCGCGTTTTCGGGCAGAGGAGCCGGAGGGGGAAAGTTGCGAGTTCGATAGGTTAGGGGTGTGTGGCGGACGAACGGACTGCGTATCCGGAATCGTCTCGTCGTTCTGAGCAACTTTCATGTAGAAAGTATTTTAATCCGGATTACGGATTAAAAGATATGAATTTTAAAAGATTTTATTAATTTCAGGAATTTAATTAATTATTTAATTAATTTCGAAAATGCTTTTATGACATCAGCATGATGTCATGCTGACATCATCAGTCAACAGGGTTGACCGAGTCAACCCTGACATGTGGGTCCCACTGTCATTGACTAAGATTAACTAAAACAGATTAATTAGTTTAATTAGTGATTAGGTTAATCTAATCAAGATTAATTAACTTAATTAATTATTTAATTAATTATTTACTATTTCAATTATTTTAATTATTATTTATTTATTTAATATATATTTTTTTTAATTCGTTCTGGGGGCGGACCCCGCCTGTCATTGGCCCCTGTGGGGTTAGTGGGTTTGGGCGCTCGGGTGCGGGCGTGGAAGTGGGCGCCCGTACCCGAGGAGGGGGGGCGAACCCGAGCGAGGCGGGACGCTGGCGCCGGGCGCCGCCCGGGGCGTGGTCGCCGGCGACGAGGGGAGCTAGCCCAACTGGCCGGGGTCGGGCACGGCCGGAGCAGGCGCGACCTCGGGACAGCGCCGGTGCAGCCACAGGCAGCAGAAGGGGGGCGCGGGAGGCTAACGGCGCGGTGGGTGTGTGAGTGTGGCCGCAACGGGCGAGGCACGCTCAGGGCACGCGCGGGCGTGCGGGAGCCGCGACGGGGCGCGACCACGCAGAGGCGGGCGCGGTGACGGGACGGCATGAGGCGTCGTGT
>NC_041380.1:76923366-76925866 GCF_002162155.2 Triticum dicoccoides
TTCTTCTTTTATTTTTTTTTTACCTTTTTCCTTTTACTTTTCTTTTCTGTTTTATGACTAGTTTTCTTTTATTTTAGTTTTACAAAATACACCAATGGTTCCTAAATTGGTATTGCTAATACATACTACTGCCACATTAATTTGGGTAACTAAATAAAATAGTTTAATATTTTATTTATTGTAAAAGGAATTCAACTAATTGTTTTGCTACTATTCAAAACATTTTAGAGTATTTATGCGTTTTATAAAAGTGTGGTTCCTCCACCATAATTACTTATGAATTAGTTGGAACCACCCGAACACTTTAGTTTTAATATTTGAAAACTTTTATTTTTTTGACTTTATTTTGAATTTGAATTTTGAATCGGATTTGAACTAACGCGAGATTCGTCAACAGTAACCGAGGTGATGTGGCATCATTAGTGGGGATTACTGTAGCTTAATTACCCGGGCGTCACAATTATGGTGACCGAGCTGAGCACACGCTGATTTAGTGCTTCGACCCTTCATGTTTATGATTCACTAATTCTGGTCCTTCCATTACTATTGAACTAAATTCAAAGTTGTTGCTATGTCAATTCGGTTGCCTGCTTGCCATAGTTTATCTCCCTATTTTGTGCCCTGTTGATTAGCTAATTGGCATGAGAAAGAAACATTATGCATCTACATGTATCTTATCTCTCTGAAGTCATAAAATTGTAGTGAGATGCAATGCCCATGAAATTGGCATGTTTAAATATAAAATTGTTTCCTTTAATGATGGATGAGACCTTTTAGCTTAGCTGACATGTTTTTTGAATCACACACACACACACACACACACACACACACACACACACACACACACACACACACACACACATATATATATCATAGCTTTGTGAAACGGACTTACAATGCTTTATGTTTTTAGTCCTAGAGTTATACACGAGCGTTCATTTTGCATCCAACGATGAATATCATTGTTAGATCAAAGGAGACTTTCTGAACAGAGGCGTTTTTCAGAAAAGCAAAAAGAAAATGACAGACAATCTATTCCAAGAAAAAACTACTCTTTCCATAAAAACAGATGAAGAACGCTAAGGTGGCTTCTTCACGTCTGAACTTCATGCTACGTATAAAGAACTAATCAGTTTAACCTTATTATCGATGTATATTAAAATTAGATACAAAAATGGTGCATAATAATGGGATAAAAAGCAGGTCATGCCCTTTTCCGCCCGGTGCAACGCACGGGCATTTGTACTAGTATAAAAAAAAAAGCACTGCCCCTGCGCTCCTGCCGTGCCCGTCGCCGTTGTAGTCCTTGTCGCCAGTGAGGTCGATGTAGGGTGGCGGCGTCCAGAGGTGGGGCAGTCCCCGGAAGGCGGGAAGCACCTGAAAGGTGAGAGGCGCCTGCACCACCTCACCCTGTGGTGACGTCTCGCGCTCCGGTGACCGCGGATGCGTAGGGCACTAGTTCACGACCCCCAAGCCATCGGCCATGTCCGCGGCTGTGCACAACCAGCTCCACCGCTGGCCCACCAGGCCCGGGTGGAACGCGGCGACGGGCTGCTCCTCCAGCACCTCCTTCCTCACCTCCTCCTTGACGTCCCTCATCTTCAGCTCCGGCACGGCCATGTCGCCAACCGCAGAGAGGGCAATTATGGTCTTCAGGCCCTCCCATTGGCGCTCATTGTGCGTGTTCATGTAGTTTTCCATGACACGTTAAAGGAGCCGAGCCTCCTCCTCCTCTGTTATGCGAGGAGGTGGTGGTGGTGACGGAGAGGGCGAAGGAGATGGTGACGGCGTCGGCGTGATGCCGTGCACGCGCGTACGCCCATGCACGTGGGGAGGGCTCAGAGCACGCACGGCGCTCATGTGGCCGTCGCGGCCCTGATGAGGTGCCGGCAAAGAAGAACGCGCGTCGTGTGTCGTGTTCGTCCCGAAGCCACAAGTCCTAGAAGGCGGAGTTGATGTCTACTACATAATTTTTTTTCTAAATATTGTTGGGCCTCTAAATACAAAAGTTTGTAGGACAGGAGCACCACCCTCCCGTCTCCATCGTCTCCCGTCTCTGTTGATGCAGTCTTGTCCTTTTACTACTTACGTGATTGCTTTGGTGGTCATGGCTTGATGCATGCAGATATGCATGCCCCTCCATTCCAGTGCAAAAATTGATGCTTTGCTTGCAGTGGATGGCGTGCAGCAAAGTGTGAAGCTAGCTAGGCGCGCGCGGGGACTGAGTAGTGGTCTTTATGGGTTAGAGTTAGTTTGGGTTAGTTTGGACTCAACTAATCTAAAAATATCCAAACAGAAAAGTTAGTTTGAATTAGATGCATCTAACCTATCAAAAAAACCAACCCACCTAAGAGGTGTTTATTTGGGTTAGTTCTTCTCGGGATCACTAAAAACACATTTTTCTCTCGCTCTTCTCGTAGCAGATCCTTCTTCACTTCCTCTTCACTTCTCGTCCTCTCCCTCCCTCCCTCTCGCACCTTCTATGAAGGTGCCTCGCCGT
>NC_041380.1:76930866-77006653 GCF_002162155.2 Triticum dicoccoides
TAGTACTGTAGTACGTACCTAGCTAGCTCCAAGATGATTTGAGACGATTCATAAGATGTTGTCTGATGATCCGCTTGTCAGTGCACCAAGACATGCATGCCTGGCAGTTGGGATTATATAAGAGGTAAATATACCCGAAGTCATAGAACTTGCACGCGATGGTCAGTTTGGTACACAAACTTGCAAAATACGTGTTTCTGGTCATCAAACTTGCACGAGCATTCATATATGGTCACATTTCATGTACACGAACGTATCCATGGCCTATGTGGCATTCTAGTGTGGCCAGGGCCCACTGTCATCCGCTGTAGCATCTAAATCTGCAGAGAAGCCTTTGCCTTTTTTTTATTTTCGTATTAAGCCCCTAAAAATAAAATTAAAAAGCAAGCGATATGGGGTTTTGAAGCTGCAACGTGCCCTAGTAGTCTCACGTGTACAACCACCAGACTACTGACTATTCATGTCTATATATCACGACTAATTCTGTATCATATAAACATTGACTGAAAATAAATTTTACAAGAAATGTAACACGGAAAAAAAAATGAGCACCGTGGCTCGACCATGTGACCTTGTGGTCAAGGTTAACTAAGATTACCACCGACAACACAACACGTCCAGATGTAAGAAAACAATTTATATTCTTGTGTTTGTGACATTCAAAAAATATTTATGTGTTACAAAAAAAGGTATGCAACATTTTAAAAAGTTTCAAAAACTTGTATTTAAAAAAATGTTAATCAACACAACCTGTCCAGATTAACATTTCTTCAAATACAAGTTTTGAAATTTATGTGTATTGAAACATATACTCCATATGATACACATATGTTTTGATGTTTTAAATACTCCAGTATACATCTATGTTATGATACATATATATATATACATTTTAAATACTCCAGTATACATCTATGTTTGGAGTATTTTAAAAAATATATGCTTAATACTTTTGAAACATATGATTAACATTTTTTTCAAATACAAGTTTTGAAACTTTTTTCAACTATGTTTTTAACATTTTCGGATGGTACAAAACATTTTTAAGCTACACAAACAGTTTTATACATTGTATAGGCATTTAAAAAATGTCATGACCAGTTTTTTTGGAATGCACGAACATTTTTAAAATGCAACGTATCATTTTTAATTACACAAATGTGGTTTACAATGTTTAAACATTTTTTTAAATGTCACACACCTTTTTTGTAACACATAAACATTTATTAAATATCACAAACACAAAAATATAATTTTTTTCTTACATAGAACAAGAAGGAATAACAACATGAAAAATATTTATCCCATTTGGATATGTTGTGTTTTCGAAACCCGGTGGTAATCTTAGTTAACATTGATCACGAGGTCACATAGTCGAGCCACGGTGCTCCCTTTTTTGGGGTTACATTTCTTGTAAAATTGATTTTCCGGCCATGTTTATATGATATAAAAATTATTTGTGCTAGCTAGACATGAATGATCATCGGTTTGGTGGTTGTTAACCCGAGCCTAGTAGTGGCACGTCCCTAGTTCGTAACCGAACCATCCCTTGTTTTTCCATTTTATTTTAGGGGCTTTATACGTAAATAAATAATAATTTTATTTTAGGGGCTTAATAAGTTAAAAAAATAGGTGTATAATACGTAAATAAAGAAAAAGCCTGCAGATCTACCATGCGTCGCGGGCTTACGGTGGGCCCTGGCCATGCTGGCATGCCACATAGACCACGGATACGTCCGCGTACATGGAATGTGACCGTATATGAACGTTTGTGCAAGTTTGATGACCAGAAACACATATTTTACAAGTTTATGCATCAAACTGACCGTCACGTGCAAGTTCTATGACTCCTGGTGTATTTACCTCATTATATAATGTGTGTGCCGAGTGCAAAATTATACTCATATGGATCAAAGTAAGTGCATTTGGATGAACAGTATGGCCATATGCACCAATTCAACTGTTTGATTTGTTCAAATTTTCTTTTCCGAAGCAACCCTTACCTTGAGAAAATCAATACTGGATCCACGGTCCGGGGTTACTTTAAGATTTGTGCTACTTCTTTTAACTTTTTTTTAAAGAATTTATCTGGTTTCGAAGCTTAACATTGAGTTCTCCCTCTAGTTCGAAAGTACACCTTAAATGTTAGATTAGGAAAGTGTATCAAGTCCTTCATGTTTGGTTACCATGTTAAGTACGAGTAGGTCTATGATCGGCTGCTCGTGTTAAAAACACATATAGGCCACAAGTTTTGTAACGCAAGAAAACATGAAGAGAAATTGAAAAAAAGGGCACAATACGGGCCCTTGTGTCAGTGACAGTTTTTAAGTGTGTTTGTGAATTTTTTATGTAATCGATCCGCTAGACGAATCCCAACAGACCCTTCGGAGTAAAATCATGGGCGAGGGGGGAGGGGGGCGTCGTTGTGTAGCATTTTTGTTGCCACGGTGTGGTGACCATTGCACAAGCCGTACACTCGTGATCCAAACCGATATCATCTTGTAAAGGTTTCGAAATTTCTCATCAGGAGGAAATTTCTCACCAAGGAGGATATCTCCTACTTTCACACTCTGAGTGTGCCCCCGAATTCCCTTGCCTTCGATAGTCGTCTTCTTTCCCTACCAACATCACTACCACTGTGTTCGATCGATGCACTGGGTAGCAGAGCAGCAAACTCTGTTGCTCATTAATTAGCTAGTGTAGCTAGATCTAAATTCTGTAGTGAGTGGATTGAAATGGCTCCTAATGAGCTTCTTCCTCTTTTACTTAAAGATGTACTCCCTCTATTTTAAAATATAGTGCGCCCGCGTTTATCGAGGTCGAACTTTGACCATAAATTTAGCGAACGAGACCGACTGCGGCGGGAGAAAAAGTTACATAATTAAAAACTTCTTTCAAATACAAAATCACTGATATAACTTTTGCTCCCGTCGCAATCGGTCTTGATAGTTAAATTTACGGTCAAAGTTAAAGCACGTAGATAGAAGAAGCACTATATTATGAAATGGAGGGAGTATCACCAATGAATAAAGAGGGAACTTTAGTTGTCAAAAAAAAGGTAGCAGAGCAGCAGAACCTCGGTGGCCTCAACCTTGCCGGCGTATGCCGTGAGGTCACCCGAGCCCTCTGCGCCAGCATCTTCAACGTCGCCTGCTTAGCTCCTCTTATGTTGCTCTCCCTGATCTTGCCCTGCGCCAATGACGTCAAAAGAATACGTAATATACTCCTACCGCTAGCAGTCGATGGCCTGCAGTAAAGTAGTAAAACGTTGGGGAGAGGAAAACCGTGGTGTGATTGGGTACAGAACTAGCTAGCTCGAATTTTGACTACAAATTTAACGAACAAGACTGATTGCGGCGGGAGAAAAAGTTACATAATTAAAAACTTTTTTCAAATGCGAATTCACTAATATAATTTTTGCTCCCGCTGCAATCGATCTTGGTAGTTAAATTTACGGTCAAAGTTGAATCATGGGGATAGAGGAAGCACTACATTGTGGAATGGAAGGAGTACTTATCACGGACTTGAGATTAGCCCTGTCGCGTGCAGCTGAAAAGACACTTGTGCGCGCTCTGCACGAAAACAATACATGTACGTTGTACGAGAATATGTATGCCCTGTTAAATGACACTAGTTGTAGCTGTAACATAACATATGTCACGGGTGTAACTAGTGTGCGTGTGTTGTAACCTTGGGAAGGTTGTTGGAGATTAGAGATCCTTATCTTGTATAGTCTTGGATGAGGGGTCAAGCTAGCACAACAACCTGCCGACCCGATTGTAATCTTGTTCTCTATTTAACACGCACGCGTCCCTGTCTAGAGGCATACGCTTCATCTCTTTTCTTTCATGGTAATCAGAGCTACCTCAGGTTCATCTGTGACGCCCGAATAATTAGGCTACAGTAATCCCATGTTAACGGTGCCAAGTCATCGTAATTACTGTTGCTAATCTTGCTTTGATTCAAACACAATTCAATTTCAATTTCAAATTATAAGTGAATTAATAAAATTCTCAAACATGAAAACTAAAGTGTTCAAAATGTGGCAAATAATTCATAGTCAATATTGGTGGAGGAGCCAACATTTGACAAAGTGTTTAAAGGTCCTAAAATAAGTAAAACAATGGTAAAACAATTAATTAAATGCCTTTTTAAGAATTGTAAAAATGTAAACTATTTTGATTGTGTACCAAACATTTTGTGGCAGTAGAGTAAACTAAAGCATTAATTTAGGACTAGTCTTATGTTTTATAAAACTAAAATAAAATAAGAACAGATGATAAATAACTTAAACAAAAGAAAAAGAAAAAAAGAAAAAAGAAAGAAGCCTCCCCCCTCCCCGTTGGGCCTTGGCCTAGATGGCCTAGTGGCCCAGCCCACCAGGAGATCCCCTTCCTCCTACTGTTCACCCAAGCGCCATGGACGTTCTACGGAAATACTCCCTTTAAACTAAAACCACGACAAGTAAATCGGAATGGAGGGAGTATACAGGCCCATATAAGACTCTAATCCCTGGTTAATCTTGAGGCCCATGTATGAGATGGCAGGTGGTGGAAAGTTTAGTCTCACGTTGCTAGTTGAGGAGAGTTGAGACCCCTTTATAAGGGCTGCTCTACCACTTGCCATTGGGAGCTTGGGAAGAGGAGTGGTACATGCACGCTCCTCCTCCGCCGCCGCCCGCCTCGCCACGCCTTGCCTCGCCACGCCACGACGCGCGCGCCGCGTGTTGCGGAAATGAGCCGAGCCGAAACTTATTTTTGCCGCTCAGGAATGAATTAATTAATCAGGGATTAATTAACGAGTCGCTAACATGTGGGCCACTGTCCAAGACGTTGGACTGTGGGCTCACTTGTGTTGCCGGGATTCGTCGACTCCCTTGCCGGGGGTGCGACCCTTGCCGGGACCGGATTCGTCGACTCCCTTGCCGGGAGTGGGCCGCTCGGTCGTGGGCCTCGGCAAGGCCCACGACTTTATTCCTTACGGACTATATAAGAAGGCTCTGGCCAGTGAAGTAACCTAGTTCGGTTTCACTCTCACTCCCTCTCGCTTGACCTAGCCGTCATCTACTGTTCCTCACTCTGTGCTTCCTCCGGCGACCCCATCCCGACGACCGCGTGCATGGCTGGTCGGGAGAGCAGGTGCCTCCGGAACCCCGTCGTTCGAGATCCTGCCCGGGAGAACGGCAATAAGGTTTTTGGGGAGCGTCTCGACGCGGCTGCTCCCGATTCGTCCCCAACTCCGTTCTCCTCTGCTTCCACTACTTCCTCTGCATTGACACCATGGCCGACGACGCCGCCACTAAGAAGAAGGCCACGGACGACGCCGAGACTGCTGCTGTCGCCGCCGCGTTGGCCTGGCCAACCGGAGGGTATGATTTGTTCATCCTCGTTTACTCGTACTTATGCTAGCCGTATATGTGGTGTTCATAGAAGGTTCGATTCTATGTTCTGTACATGCTAATATGCTTAGGTATCGCTATGCGATGCATACCTTTTATACCATACTTAGTGTTTACTCGTGGATAAGTCTAATCGGAAAAGTGCTAATATCTCCAATAATCCAAAAACCTTATTTTAGGCACTTTTCGATTCAATGCTTTGCTGCTACTCTGAAACCGGAAAAGTTTACTGGGACGCATTTTAAGCGTTGGCAGACTAGGACCACCTTGTGGCTCACGGCGATGAACGTGTTCTGGGTTGGTGGTCTGTCTCTCACAGAAACGATTGCTCCTGAACAGGAGAAGGTGTCTAGGGAGGCAACCACAATCTTTCTGGGAGCAGTTCTGAGTATGATTGGAGACAAGTTGGTTGACACCTATATTCATATGGGGGTTGCCAAAAACTTGTGGGATGCGCTCGAAGTCAAATTCGGCGCAACTGATGCTGGCAGTGAGTTATATGCCATGGAGCAGTTCCATAATTACAGGATGGTTGATAACCATTCTGTATTGGACCAGGCTCATGAGATACAGTGCATTACTAAGGAGCTGAAGCTCCTGAAGTGTGAGTTACCGGACAAGTTTGTCGCGGGTTGCATTATTGTGAAACTCCCTCCTAGTTGGAGGAACTTTGCTACTTCTCTCAAGCACTTGAGACGTGAATTCTCTGTTCAGGATGTCATTGGTCATCTCAGTGTTGAGCAGAACTCGAGAGCAAAGGACTCACACGTGAAAGGGGCAAGGGGTTCTTCTAGCGCCAATGTGGTGCAAAAGAACTTCCACAAGTTCAAGGGAAAGAACTCTGTCCAGCAGAATACTACCTTTAAGAAGAAGGGTAAGAAGAAAGACAAAAAGAGAGATGGTTGCTTTACTTGTGGTTCAGATGAACATTGGGCAAACAAGTGCCCAAACAAGTACAAGAAGCCAGCACATGACTCTAAGTCTATGAATGTCACTCTGAGCAACAATGATGCGGCATCTGGGTATGGTAATCTGTTTACCATATTTCCAGTTTGTCAGTCCACCGATTGGTGGATTGACACTAGGGCCAATATGCATGTGTGTGTGCTAATGTGTCTTTGTTTTCTTCCTACCAGGTCGCACGAGATTGTTCCGTCCTGATGGGGAATGGCTTGCATGCTTCTGTTCATGGTGTTGGCACGGTAGATCTGAAGTTTACTTCGGGAAAGATCATGCAACTAAAGAACATGCAGCATGTCCCCACCATAAGGAAGAATCTCGTTAGTGGCTCCCTTCTATGTAAAGAAGGATTTAAGTTAGTATTTGAGTCTAACAAAGTAGTCGTATCTCAGTATGGACTATTTGTTGGAAAAGGATATGATTGTGGCAGTTTGTTCCGCCTTTCCATGGAGGATTTCTATAATAAAGTCGTGAACCAAATTCATTCTAATGTAAATGAATCTGAGATTTGGCATTCACGTCTTTGTCACATAAATTTCGGTTGTGTGACGCGGCTAGCTAAGATGGACTTAATCCCGAGTTTCACTTTAGCCAAAGGCTCTAAGTGCCATGCGTGTGTGCAAGCTAAGCAACCTCGTAAGCCTCACAAGCCTGCGAAGGAGAGACACGTGGCACCTCTAGAGCTCATACATTCAGATCTTTGTGAGATGAATGGTGTGTTGACTAAAGGTGGAAAGAAATACTTCATGACTCTGATTGATGATTCCACTAGATTCTGCTATGTGTATTTGTTAAATACTAAGGATGAGGCTCTACACTACTTTAAAGTCTATAAGGCTGAAGTTGAGAACCAACTTGAGAAGAAAATAAAACGAGTCCGATCTGATCGTGGTGGAGAGTATTTTTCTAATGAGTTTGATTTATTCTGTGCGGAACATGGTATTATTCATGAGAGGACGCCTCCCTACTCACCCCAGTCAAACGGGGTTGCTGAATGGAAAAATTGTACTCTAACTGATTTGGTTAATGCCATGTTAGATACATCAGGTTTATCCAAGGCATGGTGGGGGGAGGCTGTATTGACATCTTGTCATGTCCTGAATAAAGTTCCCACAATGGATAATGAGACTACTCCCTATGACCAATGAGAAAAGAAAAGAACTACACTCTCTTACTTGCGCACTTGGGGATGTTTGGAAAGTCAACGCGCCGATAATCAAAAAGCGCAAGTTGGGACCAAAGACCGTGGACTGTGTTTTTCTTGGCTATGCCAAGCATAGCGTTGGCTATAGATTTCTCGTGGTGAAATCTGAGGTACCTAACCAGAAGGTCGGTACAATTATAGAGTCTAGGGATGCTACATTCTTTGAGGATATTTTCCCCATGAGAGATATGCAAAGCAATTCTAGACTGGAATCTGATGAGACTCCTGAACCTGCTATTCCGATGGAATATTATGAACATAAAAGTGATAAGAGTTCCATGGAGGATGACGAGGAAGCTCCTGTTAGGAGCAAGAGACAGAGGACTGCAAAGTCTATTGGTGATGATTTCCTCGTGTACCTCGTGGATGATGATACTCCCAGCTCCATTTCAGAAGCTTATGCATCTCCGGATGCTGACTACTAGAAGGATGCGGTCCACAGTGAGATGGATTCCATCTTGGCTAATGGGACATGGGAGATCACTGATTGTCCTTATGGTTGTCGACCATTAGGATGTAAGTGGGTGTTCAAAAGGAAGCTTAGGCCCGATGGTACCGTTGAGAAGTACAAGGCTAGGCTTGTGGCCAAGGGTTACACCCAGAAAGAAGAATAGGATTTCTTTGACACTTATTCACCTATGGCTAGACTGACAACCATTCGAGTGTTACTCGCTTTGGCTGCCTCGCATGGTCTTCTCGTTCATCAGATGGACGTTAAGACGGCTTTCCTTAATGGAGAGCTAGACGAGGAAATTTACATGCAACAGCCGGATGGCTTTGTAGTAAATGGTCAGGAAAGAAAGGTGTGTAAGCTAGTGAAATCTCTGTATGGCCTGAAACAAGCGCCTCAGCAATGGCATGAGAAGTTCAACACTACTCTGACATCTGCTGGCTTTGTTGTGAACGAAGCTGACAAATGTGTATACTATCGCTATGATGGGGGCGAAGGAGTTATACTGTGTCTGTATGTCGATGACATACTGATATTTGGGACCCACCTCAAGGTCATTGAGGAGGTCAAGTCTTTTCTATCTCACAACTTTGAGATGAAGGACCCGGGTGTGGCTGATGTTATCCTGAACATCAAGCTACTGAGAAATTCCGAGGGTGGAATTACACTTTTGCAATCCCACTATGTTGAGAAGATTTTAAGCCATTTCGGATATTCGGACTGCAAACCTTCTGCAACACCATATGATCCTAGCGTGCGGATTCGAAAGTTCGAAGGCACGACTGTAGATCAATTGAGATATTCTCAAGTGGTTGGTTCACTGATGTACCTAGCATGTGCTACTCGTCGTGACATCTCATTTGCTGTGTGCAAACTGAGCCGGTTTGTTTCCAATCTGGGAGATGTGCATTGGCATGCTGTTGAGCGAGTGATGCATTATTTGCAAGGTACTGCGAACTATGGAATTCACTATTCTGGGTACCTGTCGTGGAATCGCCACGGCAGATGTCCTAGTGTGAGGACTTAGTCGTGAGGCCAACGCATCTATGTGGTAGCTTGAAGGGGTTGATCGGAATCGAGAGACGCAACCCGCAAGACAAAGATTTAGACAGCTTCGGGCCCCGGGAAACATCATCCGGTAATAACCCTACATGCTGTTTGTGGCTAGATCTCATTATGATCATGCGGAAGTCGTCGTAAACCGGCTCCCCCAGTTAACCCTAACCCTTAAAATTGTTTCTTCTTCCTCCTCCCCCTTTGGGGAGCCCTTTCCCTCCTTATATAAGTTGAAGGGGCGGGTTACATGTAGAGTCCAACTCGGGCTTAAGACTTAACTATTATGACTTCTCTTCATAACGTCTCGGGCTTCATAACTCTTGGCAACCCAGTTATCACTATCTGTCGGGTTATAACTGGTGCCGGTTTAAGATGGTCAACCGGTTTATGATTGTCTGCTGAGTTATCATCTGACTCAACTCATGTCTTAACTGTCAGCCGGTTTAACAACCTGCCGGTTTACCGTCTGGGTTAACTGCCTGTTTTACCTGTCTGTCTTAACTGTCAGCCCGTTTAACAACCTGCCGGTTTACCGTCTGACTTAACACCAACTGGTTTACCACCTGCCGGTTTACCACCGTCTTAGCAATCTGTCTTAACTGTCAGCTGGTTTACTAAGTCCCAGCCGGGTTATAACTCCGACCGGATCATACCGCGGGGTATATCCCCGACATTAGCCCCCAGTTTAATTTGGATTTATCCATGTTAAACTGATCCTGATCATCCTTATGTCTTTGTTACTTCCTTCTATAAAATCTGGGTCAATAGGCCAGCTTCATAATCAATTTGCTGACATTGATTTGTCACAGAGAAATATTGTGAAGAATAACTCCTTTGACTCAGCTCCCAATGCTTAACAAAAATATTGATCTTTGAAATATTCATCTGATCTTCAGCCGGTTTAAGAATGTAGAACTTTGCCGGTTTAAGAATGTAGAACTTTGCCGGTTTAAGAATGTAGAACTTTGCCGGTTTACAAATATTGATGGCACCGGGTCCTAATTGTAGCTAACATCAATCTTGAAAATGTACCTCTTATATGTCTATCACTTGTAGCCCCCAAGTCTGAAGAAGGTAGCATAGCAACAACTTAAGACTTGCTTCAATATGAATGTCACAAGCTTGAAGAGATCCAGGTTGTTCATCTCAATCACGAGTCAGAACTGAATATTCCACATATGTAGCCCCCAAGTGTCGGGTTGTCATGCTTGCAGCAACCTAGGACTTGAAATTGCCTTATGCTTATAAAAACTTCAACCAGTGCAGCCCCCAAGGGCCGGGTCATTATGCAATAATGAGCAGGGACTTTGTAAATATAATCATGTAGACTTTGAACAACAACGTGTAGTCCCCAAGGGCCGGCTCAGTGAGATAATATTGAGCTGGGACTTTATATATACTTCATTACAAATAACACTATATGATGTAACCCCCATCATGAGGCTTGAACCCATGTCCACAAGGTTGAGAGCTTTGTGATTTACCAACTGAGCAGTGGATCCTTCAATAATAGATAAAAATTTGTGTACCTTGATTTGTTGACAGGAGCAATTGGTAGCCCCCAAGGGCCGGCTCATTACGATGTGATGAGTCGGTTCTTCAATAAGTGAGCAAACAATGACTTTGCATTATCCCCCAAGTGTCATGGTGCATGCTTGCAGCGACATGAGACTTATGTATTTGATGTAATCCCAACTTGAATAATGTAGCCCCCAAGTGCCGGGTCGTAAGCCTGCAGCGACTCGGGACTATTCCTTCAATTGTAGAATAAATCATATCCATTGATAATATGATAGTCATTGCGCGAAAGCGACTTTGAAAACCTTAATCATAATAGTGGTTATTGATAATCATAATAAAATTCAGCCATGTTGGCTATTAAAGATTTTAAATAATATAACCTAGTTTGAAAAACAGATTCCTGCCATATAAACCGGTATATCCATGCACATATGATACATGCTATGATGATGTAATGATGATGCAACGTATGATGCAATATATGATGATGTATATGTATGATCAAGAGGGTTTAAGCTATGGTTCAGATACGACCAGAGCCCCCATGTAGTCATAATTGTGGCATCGCACCGATCAAGAGGTGTAGCTATGGTTCGAATACGACCAAGTCCCAAAATGATTTCCCTAGTGCCCTTATGACTATCAAGAGGTGTAACTATGGTTTGAACCCATAGCTCCCAAGTGATTTCCCTGATGGCCTTATGCCTATCAAGAGGTGTAGCCATGGTTCGGATACAACCAAGCCCCCAAGTGATTTCCCTGGTGCCCTTATGCTGATCAAGAGGGTATAAGCTAAGGTTCGGATATACCAGAGCCCCCAAGTGATTTCCCTGGTGGCCTTAAGCCTATCAAGAGGTGTGACTATGGTTCGAACATAGCCCCCAAGTGATATTGTGAGCTGTGCTCAAGGGATACCCATGTTTGAGTTGTGTTGTGCAGCAGACTCTCTTTGGCCCCTTATGATAATATTGGCTTGATAGCCGGATTACCGAAAAATCCAGAGCTATGCTCTTATGATAATATTGGCTTCATAGCCGGATCAAAATGTGTAGCTATGGTTCGAATATGACCAAGCCCCCAAGTGATACTGTAAGCTGTGCTCAAGGGGTACCTATATTTGAGCTATGCCTTTGCAACGAACTCTCTTTGGTCCTTGTAATTTTTCTGAGAACTCGAACTTGCGAGAGATGAATTCTTTTTAACCGGAATTTTGAACCGAATATTGAGAGCTTCAAAGCTTTGTGGGAGACAACTTTCCCTTGAGCCGGATTTTAAACCGAAATCCTTCTTTTTAAACCGGAAATTTTCTGACGGCCCTTAAAGTTGCACCAATATGGCGGTTTAGGGTCCTGAATTAGATAACTTTGCAAGCCGGAGTCATTGCTCTTTTTAAAGAAAGCAACATATAACATAAAAATATACTGGATGGATTTCACCTGATATGGCAGGCTAGTTAATATTATTCACCGCAGAGTTGATCATCACCATGGTGAAGGTATGTATCCATCAAGCATCACGGCACGGACAAGCACTAGTGCAAAATAATGTTGGTACGTGCTCCGTATCCATGGTATAACATTACTTTTTGTCATAAATAATTGCCCTGCATAAAATATTGCAAGACAGAATAATTGTTCGCAAACATATTATTGTACACAGATGAAATAGATAGGACGAGATCACCTGATATATTTTTTGGAGGTAATAACTGTTGACCGAGTGAAGGCCTTCACGTCCAATCAACTAACCACCTATCCATCAAATTTTGAAATGGGTCTTTCCCATCAACCAGTAGCATACTTAGTTCAGACCGTGAGTCCTTTAGCTTGTTTCTGTGTGAGAGCTTGCTCCCTTTTCCTTTTGGCCTGATTTGCTTTTTGATATGGAACACATACACACATAGCTTGCTAGTGGCCTCCCCAGCTCCAGCCTCGTACTTGAATCACCAGGCCCTGCCACTTGCACCGGTTACCTCCACGGAATAGTACCATAGCTCAACACAGAGCGGTGAAGCGGGACTTAGTGCGCTGCTTAACATGGAAACCTGCACTGCTAGAAATCCACTGTTTCTCATCAGCTCCACTTATCTGACACCATTGATAACTCCTTACACTGTCTCCAATTCTAGCATGCATCACTTGAACGATAGGAATAGTAGCCAGCATCTCCGTCTTCTGCTTATTTCTAGTGTAGGTCTCGACAGTCGCTTTAACAACAGCGGCGGTGGCGACTTATGGCTTGGTGACAGCAATATGAAAAGACCACTCTCCGTCCAGGGCGACTTATAGCGGTGAAGCATCAGGCGACTGAGGCGCGAGCGTCAAGTGACGCTACAGCAGTTCATCAGTCCAATTTGCACTGATCAGAGCTCACGTACTAGTAGGTTGCACTACTATTTCAAAGTCAAACAGATCTTATAAAAACATGCAACTACTAGTACTTGACTGATTTCCGCGATTGTAATAGCAGCAATGACTCAATCCTTTCCAAATCTTCTCGGTTTAAGATACCCCACGGCTCGCAGGCAGTGCAAGGCCAGCCGCAGCAGAGGCAGCTGAAGCGGCGAGGCTCACAGACGAGTCAACAAGCGGCTCGCAGCAATGGCGGATTGAGGGTAAGGCAGACAACAAAGGCGGAGCGCTTCAGGCAACGGCCGCTCGGCGCGCCGGTGATGGCGGTTTAAGGCGACGGGTTGGAGAGGCGCGGCCGAATCGGTGACGGGTTGGAGAGGCACGGCCGCGGGTCGTTGATGGTGACCCAAAGGAGGCGAGGCCCGGCTGAACCGGCGATGGGTTAGAGAGGCGCAGTCGGAAGCGGCTCGGCGCTGCTATTGTTGAAACGGAGGCTGGCCAGCGGCTCACGGCGCGAAGCAGCTCAGGTTGAGGTGAGAGATGGCGGCTCACGGGTCCGGCGGGTCATTGTGGCGACTTGACGAAGGCAAATTTGGATTGTAGCAGGGGCTTGTCTCGTCGACGGTTTGGCTTTGGGTAAAAATTTTTGTAGCTTGGCGACGGTGCCGGGTTACCGGTGTGGCAACTCGAGGCGGTTTGTAGCAGGGGCTTGACTCGGCGGTGGTTTGGCTCGGTCGGAGGCCACTTGGCCACGACGGGGACAGAGCCCGGCCAAGGGAGACACGGGCGTTGGAGAACAAGGCAAACCCACTGCAGCTTGGTGATGGTGAATCCATGTCCGAGGCGAGTCAGGGCAGCGTTGGCAACGACACAGCCGGTTTTGACGACCGGCGACTCGACCCGCGGGCGTTTCGACGAGGGCGACCCACAGGCAGAGGGGAATCGCAGCGGCGGGTTACCGAGGCTGTAGCCGGTTCAACGCGGCAGGTGTCGTGGTTCTAAGTCTAACAGTAGTGTAGGGGGGTAAGTATGGAGAGGCAAGATCTTAGCTATGGAGAAGTTGTAAGCATGCAAGGTTTACGAGTTCAGGCCCTTTTCAGAGGAAGTAATAGCTCTATGTCTCGGAGCTCGGAGGCGGTCGACTGGATTATGCGTGTATGAATTATAGGGGTCGAACCCTTGTCCCTGAGGAGGGGGGTGGCTTATATAGAGTTCGCCAGACCCCTCCGCCCTTAGTTACAAAGGGTTTAAATATATTAATGTCGGGCGTTACTGGTAACGCCCCTAATAAAGTGCTATGATGACCATAAAAGCTATTTAATAACCGACCGTTAGCATGCAGAGTGCCCTTAGGTCTCCTGACCGTCGAGTGGTTGCTTCTTGGTCGAGTGATTGCTTCTTGGTCGAGTATCTTCGAGTCCGTCGAGTGGAACACCTCCAAGTCGATTGAAAGGTGATTTCCTCTGGAGATGTCCTTGGGTAGGTCAGTTTGGACAGGTCCATGACCCTACCCTAGGTACATAACTTCATCATTAGCCCCCGAATGGATCGAGGTTTGAGTGGGAAAGGGTTTGAGCACCTCTCCGACTCATCTTTCATGTCGTGAGCATGTCTCATTTCGGATCAATGAACCAGAGTGATGACAGCAACTTCCTTTTCAGTCGCCTTGATCCATTCTTAGTTTTTGTCGAGTGAGTTCCTATACTTGAAAGGCTTCGAGTGACAGTGCGGAGGAGATTTTTGGTCTGACAAGTTGTTCTGCGGCCCGCAAATTTCGCGGGATCCAAATTTTGGGAAGCGCGCGGGACGGGGGAGGCCGCAGTAATCGGATGGGATAGTGTGGAGCCGCCTCGATCCCCGCGCCACCTTTTTCGCCACGTATCGCGCGCGCGATTGCCACGGGATTTGACAGGGCCGCCCGGGCCTACCAGTCAGCCACTCGGAAGCAGCCTCATATAAGGCGTTGGGCCGGGGCTCTGCTCCGCACGCCGCCACTCTCTCTTCTCTTTCTCCCGATCTCTCCGCCACTCTTGCTTCCGCCTCGTCGCCGGAACTCCGCTCGAGCTCGATCTGCCGCCATGGGGAAGGATAAGACGGTGGCGCTGGAACGCGCGAAGAAGGCGACAGCGAAGGCGAAGGGCAAGTGGACCAACCGGGGCGGATCCTCATCGAGGTCCGGCCTGCCGGCGGGCTGGATCCAGGGCGACTGGATCCGCTCGGCAATCACGCAGGACGACCTCGACGACCTGGTGGAGGGGGGATTGATCCCCCACAAGTCGGCTCGGCTCCCGGGGGACGAAACTGAGCTGCAGCCCAGAGAGGATGAGTGTGTCCTCCTAGCAACCCACGTAGATCGCGGATTCTCGCTGCCTCCCCACCCTTTCTTCCGGGGTTTTTTGAACTTCTTTGGGGCTCAGCTCCACCATTTCACTCCGAACACCATAGTCTATCTGGCCGCTTTCGTGTCCATGTGCGAAAACTTCTTGGGTTGTCGACTGCACTGGGGGCTTTTCAAACACATCTTCACTTGCCGTTCCCAGTCAGTCAAAAAGACCAAGTCGAGTGACGAGAGGACGCGGGTGATCCAGATGTGCGGTGGTCTGGGGATCCAGATGAGGAGTAAGAGTACTTTCCCAGTGATGATCCTTCTAGACTCGGTCCGGGGCTGGCAGTCGACTTGGTTTTACTGCAAGGATCAGCCAACCCCTGGCCAGTCGACTGGACTTCCTCCTTTCTCCTTGGCTCGAGTGGAGAAGCCTGCTCCCCTGAAGATAGTTCCAGAAGAGAAGGCGCAGGTCAAGGAGCTGGTCGAACGGGTCGTCCAGCTCGTCCGCGACGGAGTGACCGGGATGGATCTGCTGGAGGTCTTTCTCGGTCAACGCATCCAACCTCTTCAGGTGCGCGATCATCCGATGTGGATGTACTCTGGGCTCGAAGACACCACTCGGATCCACCCGGAGGAGGTCATCAAGGACATCTTGGAGAACTGGTTGAGGGGAATCACTGGCAACAAAGAGGAGGGTGATTCCATTTGACAACTCGCGCCAGCCAGAGCAGGTATATTTCTGTTTTATCAAGTAACTTTCCGATTCACCATGTGATGTCCCGTTTATGGTCGACTGAATGTCTTTTGATTGTTATCCTTTCAGGCCCTCATTGAAATGTACTCGATGCCCAATGGAGAGCAAGAGCAAGATCTGGAAGGCGAGGCGAGCGGCGGCGACAGTGGCGAATGGACTTCTGATGATGAAGAGGACGAAGAAAGCGACGACACGAGTGATGAAGAAGAAGTCGAGTCGCCTCCTCGCAGGGAGAGGCGGTCCAAACTTGACCAAGAACGGCCAAGCACCCGTGAAAAGGCGATTGCTCAAGCCGGTCAGCCTTCAAAGCGTCCTCGGACCTCTTCGCCAACTCCGACTGAGAAAGTGTCAAAGCATCCCAAAGTCGCAGAGCCGAAGCTTCGGAAGGCGTTGCCGAAGATTCAGATTGACATCCCCGTCGCCTCTGCGTGAGTGTCTCTTTCTATCTTCACTCGACGCCCTGTGCTGCTTGTTTTTCTTGTTTTAACCGGACGGACTTGGGAACTGGCAGCGCTGCTACTTCTGGGACCTCAGCTTACAGGGACGATGATGAGGTGATGGAGGATGTGGTCACGTCTAAACTGGGTATGATTTCTGCCATACTGTCTTTATTTTGGTCGATTCAACTGCAATGTGTACCATTGGGTGATGTCATTCTGTCGATTGAACTTTGAACAGCCCTAACGTTATTGACCTCCCTGATGATGATGATGAAGAGCCCGAGAGGCCTTTAACGAGGAGAAGTAGGCAAGTTCCTACAAGCGAGGTGCCACAATCGATGCCGAGGGCGGAACCAGTCGTTCAGGACGCTGGTGATGCCAATCGGGGTTCTGTTACCTTCGCCATGCCCTTGTCGAGCGCCTTGCCTTCTTCGTCGACTGCTCAGGCCCCTGTCAACCCGCCTTCGGTTTTTGTGACCCATCATGTCCCAGAGGACGAAGTGAATGCTGCCAAGGAAGCCATACGCCAGGCGGGCATTATGATGGAGAAGATGAAGATGGTGCGGGACGCCAGCCAGGCCGCCTACGATGCCAGCTCGGCTCTCCAGAGCAACGTTCAGGTTAGTTGGTCGCTGCTTGTTCTGTTAGGATATGCAACCTGAAGACTCTTTCTGAAAATCTTTGCATCTGTACACCCACTGGGTGCGTCGATTGAATTTTGGAACTAGTGGGAGCACGCTGCGTGCACCCACTGGGTGTAGTCCCCGAGACTACGGTGGACTGCTGGTAGTCGACTGTAGTCTTTGTAGTTTGTCTCTTCCACTCGGTCTGGTCGAGTGGGATCAGAACCGGTGGGGGCACGCAAAGTGCACCCACTGGGTGTAGTCCCCGCGACCATAGTCGAGTGCTTTTGACTCCGGCGGGCCGGTCGAGTGGGATCAGAACCGGTGGGGGCACGCAAAGTGCACCCACTGGGTGTAGTCCCCGAGACTATGGTGGACTGCGGGCAGTCGACCGTAGTCTTAGTACTTATTGTCTTTGTTGTTTTTCGCTGTGAAATAATTTCTCCTCTTTGATTTCAGAAATCTTGTGATCTTGGAGCTTGTTTTGCTGACTTGGAGAGACAGCAGATCCAAATGAACCTTGACTTGGATTGGCCAAGACACAGCTGCAAAAAGTCAAGGACGGCGCCACTGGTAAGACGAGTTTATCGACTGGTCTGTCTTAGGCTTGAGGACCCTTCCGCTCTTTCTGGACCAAGCATTGTTTCTTTGCAGAAAAACTGAGAGAGACTCTGACGAAGAAGGACCAGGATTTGGCTGCTGCTCGAAAGGGAGCTGACGACAGAACCGCTCTGGCTGAACAGAAGCTGGCTTCGGTCGGCCAGTTGGAAAAAGAGAATACCAGGCTGAAATCTGCTCTGAATGACGCCAACAAGGAGTGCTCGCGCTGGAAGAAGGAGAATCTCATCCTGGACGAGAAGATGGAAAGCATTGCTCGCAGGAGGGACAATCTGGAGAGCTATCTGAGAAGCCTTGCCAAGAAGTTGTTCATCAAGCATGAAGGTGCACATTTTGTTCCGACTGATTTTTTTTGTGTCGAGTCAGTGTACGAAAATTGACTTATCCTTGAATCGTGAATGCAGAGTTTTGCCAGAACTTCGAGGAGGAGACTGGGCGGATCGAACCTGGTTTGGATCCAATCAATTCTCCCGTGAAAGATGAACCTGCCATGAATCTGCTCCGACTGGAATCCCGCATCGACGGTGTCGTGGACTACTTGGCTCGACTGAAGGTCACCATGTCACGGATCGACCCGGCACTTTGGCCAGAGGCTGTGTGTAACGCCCTCGATGCGGCTATATCTCCCACGTGTCGAAGCACAACTTAGAGGCATAACCGCATTGAAAGCAATGTCGCAAGTGAGGTAATCTTCACACAACCCATGTAATACATAAGGGAAAGAGATACATAGTTGGCTTACAATTGCCACTTCACACAATTACATGAATAAAGCATTACATCATCCAGATACAATGAAGGTCCGACTACGGAACCAAAATAAAAGAAGACTACCCCAAAAGCTACACAGATCCCCGATCGTCCCGACTGGGCTCCACTACTGATTAACTAGAATGAAACAACACAAAGGACAAGATCTTCATCGAGATCCTCCTGAGCTTGGTTGCGTCATCTGCACGGAGTCATCGGCACCTACAAGCTGGTTTGGAAGTATCTGTGAGCCACGGGGACTCAGCAATCTCGCACCCTCGTGATCAAGACTATTTAAGCTTATGGGTAAGGTAAAGGTATGAGGTGGAGCTGCAGCAAGCGACTAGCATATATGGTAGCTAACATATTCGCAAAAGAGAGCGAGAAGAGAAGGCAAAGCGCGGTCGAGAAACTATGATCAAGAAGTGATCCTAGAACAACCTACGTCAAGCATAACTCCAACACCGTGTTCACTTCCCGGACTCCGCCGGAAAGAGACCATCACGGTTACACACGCGGTTGATGCATTTTAATTAAGATAAACTTCAGGTTTTGTACAACCGGACATTAACAAATTCTCATCTGCCCATAACTGCGGGCACGGCTTTCGAAAGTACAAATCCCTGCAGGGGTGTCCCAACTTAGCCCATCACAAGCTCTCACGGCCGACAAAGGATATTCCTTCTAGCGGGAAGACCCGATCAGACTCGGAATCCCGGTTATAAGACATTTCGACAATGGTAAAACAAGACCAGCAAAGCCACCCGAATGTGCCGACAAATCCCGATAGGAGCTGCACATATCTCGTTCTCAGGGCACACCGGATCGTCCAAACTTCCGGTAGGCCAGTCCAGAGTTGCCCCTGGTGGCCACCGGCGGCTGACAAGGTGGACCAACACTCAGAGGAGCACTGGCCCGGGGGTTTAATAAAGATGACCCTTGAGCCGGCCGACTCAAGGGAAAGAAAAGGCTAGGTGGCAAATGGTAAAACCAATGTTGGGCCTTGCTGGAGGAGTTTTATTCAAGGCGAACTGTCAAGGGGTTCCCATTATACCCAACCGCGTAAGGAACGCAAAATCCGGGAACATAACACCGATATGATGGAAACTAGGGCGGCAAGAGTGGAACAAAACACCAGGCATAAGGCCGAGCCTTCCACCCTTTACCAAGTATATAGATGCATTAATTAAATAAGATATATTGTGATATCCCGACAAGTAAACATGTTCCATCAAGGAACAACATCTCCATGTTCCAACAAGGAACAAACTTCAATCTTCACCTGCAACTAACAACGCTATAAGAGGGGCTGAGCAAAGCGGTAACATGGCCAAACAATGGTTTGCTAGGACAAGGTGGGTTAGAGGCTTGGTTCAACAATATGGGGGGCATGATAAGCAAGTGGTAGGTATCGCAGCATAGGCATAGCAAAAGAGTGAGCATCTAGCAAGCAAAGATAGAAGTGATTTCGAGGGTATGATCATCTTGCCTGAGATCCCGCAAGGAAGAAGAACGAGTCCATGAAGAAGTCAAATGGACGAAGTCGAACGAATCCTCACAACTCCGGAACAGAACCGAAGCTCACGAGAAAGGCAACCCGGAAAGAAGCAAACAACATAGTAAACAACCAACACATAGACATGGCATGATGCACAACAAGTATCATGCATGTCCGGTTTAAATATGCATGACATGGCAAAGTGCAACAACCAAAACTACAAATTAAGTGGAGCTCAATATGCAACGGGTTGCATATTGATGGACCACCACATCAATTATTTAGTTCTCTCTCGTTTATGTACCCAACAAGGTTAAATATTGTTAGCATGGCAAGAGGTGAAACATGATGAAACTATCTAATCTAGGCAAGTTTAAATGAGGCCGGAACAACAAAACGACAAGTCCGGAAAATCCCCATATGGATTTAGCAATTTAAAGCAAACAACAATTTTAACCAATCTTGAAGTTGTTATCATGATGCGGATGACATGAGCAAGTTTTATGCAATATTTATGAAAATGTTGATACGAGCAAATTAAGAAGCATTTGTGTCACCGTGGTAGAAAGAAAGGGGTGCCACGACGATGAAACGTAAATGATGCCACGGCAACATTCCGATGATCCGGTAGCTCACGGGGGTACCGGTGCAAAAGGAAGTGGGTGCGAGTGTGTCATGCAAGAAGATGGGGTGCTCCCGGATTCCGGGTTCCCGCATGACGGTGGCAAGGCAAAAGAGGGGCTTCGTGCAATGAACAACTCGGACATGGATCAACACACGGTCCAACTCATACAACGCAAGCATTCGTTCACGGACGTCGTCTCGAGGTTATACCTTTGAAGCGTGCGTTATCGGAGGGGTTCAAGTTCGATGCAGTGTAGAGGAAGTAGACGTTCTCGGGACGTTGACGGAAGTAGTGGTACTTTTCCGAAGAGGAACTTGATGAACCCAACATCTCCAAGGCGATGGTAGCCGTACACGACAACGGTAACTTGGAGGGTCGTCCATTACGTGGTACTTAGGTGAATCCACGAGAAATGATAGTCGTACATGGTTCATCGAGGAACTTGACGTTTCGTCTGTAGTTGTTCGAGCGTCCGACGGTAATGGTACTCGGTCGTTTCGAAGAGGTACTTGGGGTCATTCGACATTGCCGGTCCCGTCATCTCGAAGGGGTACTTGACGTCCTTAGCGATTACGAAGACGACGGTAGAGGTACACTTGTTGTAGGGGTACTTGTCGGATCCACGGCGACGGTAGAGGTCAAACGTTCCCGCGGTACTTGACGGTTCGGTCTTGGTGTAGATGTACATGGCAAACGTAGGAATACTCGGCATCTTGTCGAACCCAAGTGACGATAAACATTCTCGTGGACGAAACCGGGAGGCGAAGGCAAGGCAACGCGGCGGAGGCCTATGCTCACCGGTGAAGCAGCAGCAGAAGACGAAGGTGGACGGTATCGGCCTTGGCGCGAAACAAGGGGGGCGGAGCTCCTGCTCAAGCAGAGGGCTCGGGCGCGGGACTTGAGGCACTGGAGGCGATGGGACTAGGCGGGCCAGAGCAGAGCCAGGAGGAGGAGGTCGCGGGCGACGAAGCAGCTCGAGGAAATGGGCTCACTGGCCAGAACGGCGCACCACAGCAGAGGAAAAGGGGTCGCCGGTGGCGCTGTTAGTGCAGCTCTGCTGGAGGCGCGGGCGCCATGGCGGGGAGGCGACGGAGGAGTTTGCTGGGGCGCGGCCTCCAGGGAAGCAGCGTCGCTGCGGGTGCTGTGCGTGCGTGAATGGTGGCGGCGGTGGAGGGTTGCACGATGGTGGCGGTGCAGGCCGACATGGCAGAGGCAAGGGAAGGCGCGAGGAGGCGTGGCCATGGGGATCGGGATCCCTCTCCCTGATGCGTGCGTGCGTGAAGGGGTCGAGGGAGAGATGTGATCGAGAGGGAGAGATGGATCGGCTAGCGGTTCCCTGGCGGCGCGAGGAAACGAGGAGTGGGATCAAGAGGCTGGCTAGGGTTAGCAGCGGGATTGGTGGGCCGGCGCGAGAGGCCCAGGTGGCCGGCGGGGCTGCTGGTTGGGCCTCGATCTGCTGAGCCAGATCATGGAGCGGGAAAGGCCAAAGGCCTGGTTGGCTGTTGGTGCTGGCATCTACCTCTCTCTCTACAAATCTCTCACAAAACAGGAAAGCAAAGAAATAAAAGGAGAGAAAAAAAATGAGTGGACAAGAATTTGGGCAAGGGGATTATCTTCCCGGAATCACAAAAATGCGCTTATCCCAAGAAAATAGAAGTGAACATGAATGCAAGATTTAAATTCAAATTCATTTGAATTTAATTCATATTGTTTGAATAAGGACGAGGATTTCAAAACACCCAAAAATGTTGAGAATTTAGGAGGGGCCTCGATAAATGGAGAAAGAATTATGGAGAAAGTTTGGAGAACAAACATGAAGCAAAAGGCATGAGAATTGAATTGCAAGTGTGTTATGGTGATTCCAAAGTTAATGGAATATTTTAATATAGCTCTCTAAATATCGAGAGGATATGTTGTAAAGAGAATCACCATGTGAATTCCCTCGGTTTAAATGGACCAAAGATCCATACGGTTTATTTATTGAGTTGCAAAAGATTTATGAGATGATGACATGATGCAATGCAAAAATAAAAGGGCAGGGACAAATGAAACACACGGGGAAACCCGGAACATATGGAAGGCATCTGAAGCTCCGGTCTTGGGGCGTCACAACACTCCACCACTACGAGAGGATCTCATCCCGAGATCTAGGATGGCACCGGAGAGAAACGGAAGAGGAAGAGGAAGAGGAGAGCTAAAACTAAGTTGCTTCTTTGACAAACGAGTGAAAACAAAGAACCTTGAAAAGGTTAATTCATTTCGAGAAAAGAATACAATAGAGATGACAAAGTTGAAAACACTCCGTTAGAAAAGAGGAAACAAGGAAGAACAAATTCGAACCGCACTCCGGTTGGAAAGATATGCAAGGCTTGATAAAATGAAAGAACTTGAGCAGAGGACACAACACTCCAGTTAAAAGGATAAGCACGAAAAGAACATGATCTTTGACAAACGAGACGATGGGTTGAAAAGAGCAACATCACAAAGCCTCCGAAAGAAATGTAAGAATGGACCCAAAAGAACAGAGAAGAAGGCAACAAGTTTTGCCTGAAATGAATTTGAGAGAGAATATTTAAATAGAAAGATTGAACAGAGTTGTTTGGAAATCAACAACGAAAAGAATAAACTTGATAAGGTCTTATGGGATACCTCTCAAATTATGAGGTGACAATCTGCCACTCACGGGAAGAAGAATTGGATTGATATGACAAGGAGACGAGAAAACTTATTCACCGGAAGGATAAAAGAAGAACTTGGGTCCTTTATAAACATCACATATAGCAACAATTCTTAGGGACAGCTTTAGGTGAAATATAACCCAAGATAACTCCAATGAAGAGGTTGATTGATTTAATATATGTCATTTTTAACAACATGTGAATCCTAGAACATGAACTCAAATTATCAAGAATGACATAATACCACCTCCGATGATACGCTAGAAAGAATTGCACTCCGGATTGCAAATTGAAGAAAACTTGAGCTCCTCTGAAAAGAAAGTTGATGAACGCTTCGAGAACTGATTAAGTCCTTTATGGACCACCATGTAGGGCCTTCATGAAGAACTCCGGTAAAAAAAAGGATAACGAAAAGAAAGAGAAGTTGAAAACACAAGGTGAAACCTTGCAATGGTTAGATGGATCTTCGTGGCGATATAATTGAAAGAGGTTGGAACTCCGGAAAAGAAAAGATGAAGCATCTCGAATCGAGAAATGTGATATGATGAACCACTCCGGAAAGAAAGATGAACAAATGACCTCAAGAATTTAATGAGCCTCCGGAATAAGGAATTACTCACTTGGATGAAAACAAGAATAAGAATTACGTGACGCGTATCCTTCACCAATTTAGATTGATGACAAGCAACGGATTTGGCATACTACTTATTCTCATAGAAAGGATTAAGAGAGATATAGCACAAACTTGAGAATGTCTTCGACGAACCACCGGTATGATTTGGAAAAATAATGAATGAGTTGATATGACAACAATGGAATAGAATCTAGAACGAATCACCGGTAAGAATTAAAAAAGAACGAAGTAAAAGGGATGAATCACTGGTAAGAATTAGCAAATGAATGAAGATGCTTGAGAGAATTTAGATAAAATAGAACGAAGAGATCACGAACTGATTAGAGAATATTGAATGATGCACCGGTAAGATTTAGAGAAAGATAGCTGAAAGTTGAGAATGAAGAATTCTGAGATGATGGGCTCCGAAGAATCAAACTGAAAAGACTCCTGAATTACTCTGGATGGGTGGAAAGAATTCTCACGATCAAAACAATTATGAGAGGATGGCATCAAGCTAGAACCATGAATCTTGAAGAGAATGGAGCAAGATTAAAGAGAAACTCCTCTTCGGTCTTCAAAATCCAAGAATGACGACGAGTAACACCACCAAGAATTATTGAGGCACACCGGAATGAAGAATGGAAAAGTTGAGCCAACGATGAAAAGAATTTGAAAGATCTTGTAGAAAAGCATTTGACTAATGAAAAATTCATTCTTATGTCCAACTTGGAAAAGAATTTGAGAGTAACGCCGGGAAAAGAGAAGAGTCAGGTAAGATCCTGGGAAAAGACCTGTGGGTTAGGGCCCACTCAAAAGATACACCGTAGAACGATTGCTAGAAACTGAGATTGCATCGGTTGAATTAAATGGCTAGAATGAGATAACAACCTCGAACGATCTTGAACGAATGCAGAGTGGAAAAAAACACGTATCTTCGGGATATCTTGAGCACTTCGGAACAATTGAATAGCGAGAAATGAATGAATATGATGAGCACCGGTATGATAAAACTTCTAAAACGAGGAAAAGATATGATCAACACCAAAAGCTTGTATTGAAACCACCGGAGAAGAGAAGAAACAAAGAATGATAACTTGAAGCTCCGTTAGGATCTTCATGAGAATCACCGGATAAGAATATTGACGGAAAAGGATGGAGAGACTTCACAAGAATAAAAAGGATACTTGATTAAGACATCGGATTCCTTGAAGAAAAAGGGTGGGTGGGCGGGAAAACAAAGGCAACTTGGGACGGATGAAACAAACACCGTTCAGAAGAAACTGATACTTGATCTTGCGGATGTTGAAATGATCGGGTCCACTTGGAGAGAAACACACCGGTGAAAAGAAATTGAAACGACAAACTCGATGATCGAGAAGGATTAGTATTCACATAGGAATATGAGAACACCACTTGGGGAAGGTATGGAATCAACATTTGACTACGAAGCAACTCGAATACCACAACTCAAAACAAAAACAGAGGATTGGCTTGCAGAATAAGCTGGAACAAACGTATGATAGAGATTTTGCCCGAAGTTTTCGTGGTGGGGCCTACACGGGCTCGATCGTACAGCACCATCATGTACAAGGAAGTGTACATGACATACGAAGCGTCCCCGAGTCGGCATAGCCAAGGACTCTTTAAGACACAACGAGACCACTGTAAAACCGACCGTGAATAGGCGGACCACTAGACGTCGAACCCCAATTTCATATCATACATCTGTCGGAAAGATATCCTAAGAGCTACTTGAATTCCCACTTATAAACTCCCGAAATTTTCTGGTTATGCAATCGGGTGTTGGGGATACAGGAGAAGCATAATATCTCACCCAAAACTAGCAAATCCTACATCCAGCTGTATCCATCCTTCAACACATAACCAAGAAAAACCTCGGAAACCATCTACCTCAACCTTCGAAAAGCATCCGTTATACAAGTTATGGCGATACTCCCGAACTCCCGCCCCAGTACTGGGTGGCGTCGAGGTTATCTCACCAACAACTGCATAAAAGAGATTTTCGATGTCGGCGAAACTAAACTCAGGTATTCCAGAACTGCAACGATAAAATTGTGACGACAACACCTCGGAGCTCAACTCCCCGGGACACTGCCACAACCTCTAAATGTCAGGAGGCACCAAGAACAATGTTCTCGTCACAAAACCATCGGAACGATTCCAAGATACCCGCGTGATCCTAAAATTTTTTTGGTGAAATTTGAGAAGAGAAGAGTCAAAACTCTACGTCAGGATGCCTTACCAGAGCGATGAGGAGACTGGGGAGTAAAAAGATTTCCTAAACTCTCTGATATATATAATTCCTAGATGACTCAAAACATTTTTCTAGACTCAACAACGGCTGCTAAAAATGATCAAGCAGTGGGGGCTCCTAAGGTCGGGGAAGGCTCTGATTACCAACTTGTAACACCCTCGATGCGGCTATATCTCCCACGTGTCGAAGCACGACTTAGAGGCATAACCGCATTGAAAGCAATGTCGCAAGTGAGGTAATCTTCACACAACCCATGTAATACATAAGGGAAAGAGATACATAGTTGGCTTACAATCGCCACTTCACACAATTACATGAATAAAGCATTACATCATCCAGATACAATCAAGGTCCGACTACGGAACCATAATAAAAGAAGACTACCCCAAAAGCTACACAGATCCCCGATCGTCCCGACTGGGCTCCACTACTGATCAACTAGAACGAAACAACACAAAGGACAAGATCTTCATCAAGCTCCTCCTGAGCTTGGTTGTGTCATCTGCACGGACTCATCGGCACCTGCAAGCTGGTTTGGAAGTATCTGTGAGCCACGGGGACTCAGCAATCTCGCACCCTCGCGATCAAGACTTTTTAAGCTTATGGGTAAGGTAAAGGTATAAGGTGGAGCTGCAGCAAGAGACTAGCATATATGGTGGCTAACATATTCGCAAAAGAGAGCGAGAAGAGAAGGCAAAGCGTGGTCGAGAAACTATGATCAAGAAGTGATCCTAGAACAACCTACGTCAAGCATAACTCCAACACCGTGTTCACTTCCCGGACTCCGCCGGAAAGAGACCATCACGGTTACACACGCGGTTGATGCATTTTAATTAAGATAAACTTCAGGTTTTGTACAACCGGACATTAACAAATTCTCATCTGCCCATAACCTCAGGCACGGCTTTCGAAAGTTCAAATCCCTGCAGGGGTGTCCCAACTTAGCCCATCACAAGCTCTCACGGCCAACGAAGGATATTCCTTCTAGCGGGAAGACCCGATCAGACTCGGAATCCCGGTTACAAGGCATTTCGACAATGGTAAAACAAGACCAGCAAAGCCACCCGAATGTGCCGACAAATCCCGATAGGAGCTGCACATATCTCGTTCTCAGGGCACACCGGATCGTCCAAACTTCTGGTAGGCCAGCCTAGAGTTGCCCCTGGTGGACACCGGCGGCTGACAAGGTGGACCAACACTCAGAGGAGCACTGGCCCAGAGGTTTAATAAAGATGACCCTTGAGCCGGCCGACTCAAGGGAAAGAAAAGGCTAGGTGGCAAATGGTAAAACCAATGTTGGGCCTTGCTGGAGGAGTTTTATTCAAGGTGAACTGTCAAGGGGTTCCCATTATACCCAACCGCGCAAGGAACGCAAAATCCGGGAACATAACACCGATATGACGGAAACTAGGGCGGCAAGAGTGGAACAAAACACCAGGCATAAGGCCGAGCCTTCCACCCTTTACCAAGTATATAGATGCATTAATTAAATAAGATATATTGTGATATCCCAACCAGTAAACATGTTCCATCAAGGAACAACATCTCCATGTTCCAACAAGGAACAAACTTCAATCTTCACCTGCAACTAACAACGCTATAAGAGGGGCTGAGCAAAGCGGTAACATAGCCAAACAACGGTTTGCTAGGACAAGGTGGGTTAGAGGCTTGGTTCAACAATATGGGGGGCATGATAGGCAAGTGGTAGGTATCACAACATAGGCATAGAAAAAGAGCGAGCATCTAGCAAGCAAAGATAGAAGTGATTTCGAGGGTATGATCATCTTGCCTGAGATCCCGCAAGGAAGAAGAACGAGTCCATGAAGAAGTCAAACGGACGAAGTCGAACGAATCCTCACAACTCTGGAACGGAACCGAAGCTCACGAGAAAGGCAACCCGGAAAGAAGCAAACAACATAGTAAACAACCAACACATAGACATGGCATGATGCACAACAAGATAATGCATGTCCGGTTTAAATATGCATGACATGGCAAAGTGCAACAACCAAAACTACTAATTAAGTGGAGCTCAATATGCAACGGGTTGCATATTGATGGAACACCACATCAATTATTTAGTTCTCTCTTGTTTATGTACCCAACAAGGTTAAATATTGTTAGCATGGCAAGAGGTGACACATGATGAAACTATCTAATCTAGGCAAGTTTAAATGAGGCCGGAACAACAAAACGACAAGTCCGGAAAATCCCCATATGGATTTAGCAATTTAAAGCAAACAACAATTTTAGCCAATCTTGAAGTTGTTATCATGATGCGGATGACATGAGCAAGTTTTCTGCAATATTTATGAAAATGTTGATACGAGCAAATTAAGAAGCATTTGTGTCACTGTGGTAGAAAGAAAGGGGTGCCACGGCGACGAAATGTAAATGATGCCACGGCAACATTCCGATGATCCGGTAGCTCACGGGGTACCGGTGCAAAAGGAAGTGGGTGCGAGTGTGTCATGCAAGAAGATGGGGTGCTCCCGGATTCCGGGTTCCCACATGACGGTGGCAAGGCAAAAGAGGGGCTTCGTGCAACGAACAACTCGGACATGGATCAACACACGGTCCAACTCATACAACGCAAGCATTTGTTCACGGACGTCGTCTTGAGGTTATACCTTTGAAGCGTGCGTTATCGGAGGGGTTCAAGTTCGATGCGATGTAGAGGAAGTAGACGTTCTTGGGACGTTGAGGGAAGTAGTGGTACTTTTCCGAAGAGGAACTTGATGAACCCAACATCTCCAAGGCGATGGTAGCCGTACACGGCAACGGTAACTTGGAGGGTCGTCCATTACGTGGTACTTAGGTGAATCCACGAGAAATGGTAGTCGTACATGGTTCATCGAGGAACTTGATGTTTCGTCTGTAGTCGTTCGAGCGTCCGACGGTAATGGTATTCGGTCGTTTCGAAGAGGTACTTGGGGTCATTCAACATTGCCGGTCCCGCCATCTCGAAGGGGTACTTGACGTCCTTAGCGATTCCGAAGACGACGGTAGAGGTACACTTGTTGTAGGGGTACTTGTCGGATCCACAGCGACGGTAGAGGTACAAACGTTCCCGCGGTACTTGACGGTCCGGTCTTGGTGTAGATGTACATGGCAAACGTAGGAATACTTGGCATCTTGTCGAACCCAAGTGACGGTAAACATTCTCGCGGACGAAACCGGGAGGCGAAGGCAAGGCAACGCAGCGGTGGCCTCTGCTCACCGGTGAAGCAGCAGCAGAAGACGAAGGTGGACGGCATCGGCCTTGGCGTGAAACGAGGGGGGCGGAGCTCCTGCTTGAGCAGAGGGCTCGAGCGCGGGACTTGAGGCACTGGAGGCGATGGGACTAGGTGGGCCGGAGCAGAGCCAGGAGGAGGAGGTCGCGGGCGATGAAGCAGCTCGAGGAAATGGGCTCACTGGCCAGAACGGCGCACCACGGCAGAGGAAAAGGGGTCGCCGGTGGCGCTGTTAGTGCAGCTCTGCTGGAGGCACGGGCGCCATGGCGGGGAGGCGACGGAGGAGTTTGCTGGGGCGCGGCCTCCAGGGAAGCAGCGTCGCTGCGGGTGCTGTGCGTGCGTGAATGGTGGCGGCGGTGGAGGGTTGCACGATGGTGGCGGTGCAGGCCGACATGGCAGAGGCAAGGGAAGGCGCGAGGAGGCGTGGCCATGGGGATCGGGATCCCTCTCCCTGATGCGTGCGTGCATGCAGGGGTCGAGGGAGAGATGTGATCGAGAGGGAGAGATGGATCGGCTAGCGGTTCCCTGGCGGCGCGAGGAAACGAGGAGTGGGATCGAGAGGCTGGCTAGGGTTAGCAGTGGGATTGGTGGGCCGGCGCGAGAGGCCCAGGTGGCCGGCGGGGCTGCTGGTTGGGCCTCGATCTGCTGAGCCAGATCATGGAGCGGGAAAGGCCAAAGGCCTGGTTGGCTGTTGGTGCTGGCATCTACCTCTCTCTCTACAAATCTCTCACAAAACAGGAAAGCAAAGAAATAAAAGGAGAGAAAAGAAATGAGTGGACATGAATTTGGGCAAGGGGATTATCTTCCCGGAATCACAAAAATGCGCGTATCCCAAGAAAATAGAAGTGAACATGAATGCAAGATTCAAATTCAAATTCATTTGAATTTAATTCAAATTGTTTGAATAAGGACGAGGATTTCAAAACGCCCAAAAATGTTGAGAATTTAGGAGGGGCCTCGATAAATGGAGAAAGAATTATGGAGAAAGTTTGGAGAACAAACATGAAGCAAAAGGCATGAGAATTGAATTGCAAGTGTGTTATGGTGATTCCAAAGTTAATGGAATATTTTAATATAGCTCTCTAAATATTGAGAGGATATGTTGTAAAGAGAATCACCATGTGAATTCCCTCGGTTTAAATGGACCAAAGATCCACACGGTTTATTTATTGAGTTGCAAAAGACTTATGAGATGATGACATGATGCAATGCAAAAATTAAAGGGCAGGCACAAATGAAACACACGGCGAAACCCGGAACATATGGAAGGCATCTGAAGCTCCGGTCTTGGGGCGTCACACTATGCTCCAAAATGATCTTGAGTCCCTGATGACTCGGCTTGATGAAATCCCTGACTGAGTGCAGGAGTGGAAGAAGTCTTCTGCTCGGTGCGGCGCTGATGTGGCTCTGTCTTTGGTTCATGTCCACTGCAAGGAGGTGCGACAAGACAAACTGGCAGCAATCAAAGTCGCCAACACCGAGAAGCATGACTTCCGAACTTTTATGGAGACTTTCATCGCTGCAGCCACTCGGATCGCCGACGGCGTTGACCTGGATGAGTTCGTCGAGCCTGCCAGCCCTCCTCCTGCGGAGTGAACAAACTTTTATGCCTCACCTTAAATTTGCCTCAGAATGCCGAGTGGTTTTTGTAATCGTTAAACTCTTTTGGGCTGAATGCCCGAGCACTTTGATCTGTGGTCCAGAACCTTTAGGATTTATCTGAACTTGGTTTATCATTGAATATCTTTATGAATTCCCCGTCGAGTGGAAATCGATCTTTATTCGAGACAACTTTTGTATTTGTGGCGCAGCTCCGAAGGAGAAGGTAGCAGTCAACCTGCGCCTCGTCGTGCTTGCGGGTCGGCGATGGAGCGCAGGTTGTATTTGTGGCGAAGCTCCCCAAGGAGGAGGTGGAAATCGACCTGCACCTCGTTACTGCAGAGTGGGATGTGTTTCGTACTTAGGCGAGTGCTTGGACTACAGGTAAGTCTCCGAGTGAGAGAACTTAGGCGAGTACTGGACTACAGCTAAGCCCCCGAGTGGGAGGACTGCTCTCCACTCGGTAGGATTTTTTCAAACTTAGGCGAGTGCCTGACTGCAGCTAAGTCCTCAAGTGAGAGAACTTAGGCGACTACTGGACTGCAGCTAAGCCCCCGGGTGGGAGGACTGCTCTCCACTCGGTAGGATTTTTTCAAACTTAGGCGAGTGCCTGACTGCAGCTAAGTCCTCAAGTGAGAGAACTTAGGCAAGTACTGGACTGCAGCTAAGCCCCCGAGTGGGAGGACTGCTCTCCACTCGGTAGGATTTTTTTCAAACCTAGGCGAGTGCCTGACTGCAGCTAAGTCCTCAAGTGAGAGAACTTAGGCGAGTACTGGACTGCAGCTAAGCCCCCGAGTGGGAGGAGTGCTCTCCACTCGGTAGGATTTTTTTTCAAACTTAGGCGAGTGCCTCACTGCAGCTAAGTCCTCAAGTGAGAGAACTTAGGCAAGTACTGGACTGCAGCTAAGCTCCCGAGTGGGAGGACTGCTCTCCACTCGGTAGGATTTTTTCAAACTTAGGCGAGTGCCTGACTGCAGCTAAGTCCTCAAGTGAGAGAACTTAGGCGAGTACTGGACTGCAGCTAAGCCCCCGAGTGGGAGGACTGCTCTCCACTCGGTAGGATTTTTACAAACTTAGGCGAAGCGGATTCACAGCTAAGCCACCCACTGGGGGATTTCTTTCGCAAACAAAAAACAATAACAATCATTGGGAAAATTATAACACTCTTGTCTTTGATAAATGAACTACAGGAGTTTTTCCTTATTACATCTCATCCGAGTGAGAATTCAAGTATAAAAGGGGCGGAGTAGCTCCGCATTCCAGGCTCGCGGCTCATCAATCTGGCGATCGACATTGTAGAGGTGGTATGCTCCATTGTGGAGGACTCTGGTGACTATGAAGGGGCCTTCCCAAGTAGGAGCGAGTTTGTGTGGTTTCTGCTGATCCACTCGGAGGACTAAGTCTCCTTCTTGGAAGGCTCGACTCTTCACGTTTCTGGCATGGAATCGATGCAAGTCTTGCTGATAGATGGTCGATCGGATCATGGCCATTTCTCTTTCTTCCTCCAGGAGGTCGACTGCGTCCTGCCGGGCTTGTTCTGCTTCATCTTCAGAGTAGAGCTCGACTCGGGGAGCATTGTGAAGCAGGTCACTCGGCAAGACTGCCTCGGCTCCATAGACCAAAAAGAATGGGGTTCTTCCGGTCGATCGGTTCGGGGTTGTCCTCAATCCCCAAAGGACTGACGGAAGCTCGTCGACCCATGCACCTGCCGCGTGCTTGAGATCGCGCATCAATCGGGGTTTCAGTCCTTTGAGAATTAGGCCGTTTGCCCTTTCTGCTTGCCCATTCAACTGGGGGTGAGCGACCGAAGCATAGTCAACCCGAGTGCCCTGAGAGGCGCAAAAAGCCCTGAATTTGTCGGAATCGAAGTTTGACCCATTGTCAGTGATGATGTTGTGTGGAACTCCATATCTGGATATCAACTCTCTGATGAAACTGGCAGCAGTGCAAGCATCAAGATTCTTGATAGGCTTGGCTTCAATCCATTTGGTGAACTTGTCGACTACTACCAGTACATGAGTGAAGCCACTCCTGCCCGTTCTCAGTGGTCCAACCATGTCCAGCCCCCAAACAGCGAAGGGCCAGACGAGTGGAATGGTTTTCAGGGCTGACGCGGGCTTGTGCGACATATTGGAGTAATACTGACATCCTTCGCATTTGTTGACTATCTCCTTTGCCATTTCATTGGCCCTTGGCCAGTAGAATCCCGCTCGGTATGCTTTAGCCACAATGGTCTGAGAGGACGCATGATGACCACAGGTCCCCGAGTGGATATCGTCAAGGATCATCAGACCTTCTTCTGGTGTTATACACTTCTGACCGACTCCAGTCGCGCTTTCCCTATACAACTGTCCCTTAATGACTGTAAAGGCCTTGGATCGCCGGACGATCTGTAGAGCCTCTTCTTCGTCCTCTGGGAGTTCTTTCCTTAAGATGTACGCGATGTACGGTACTGTCCAGTCGGGAGTGATGACTAAGACTTCCATGATCAGGTCGACCATAGCTGGAACTTCAACTTCAGTCGGATATGTGGTACTTTTTGGCTGCGGGGCCTCTTCAGTGAAGGGATCCTCCTGAACTGATGGTGTGTGGATGTGTTCCAAAAACACATTGCTGGGAATGGCTTCTCTTTTGGAACCTATTTTTGCCAGATCATCAGCTGCTTGATTTTTTAGTCGGGGTATGTGATGAAGCTCTAACCCCTCGAATTTCTTCTCCGGCTTTCTCACTGCATTGCAATAACCAGTCATGGCTGGACTTCTGACGTCCCATTCCTTCATCACCTGATTAACCACCAAATCTGAGTCGCCATAGACCATGAGGCGACGGACGCCGAGTGAAATGGCCATGCGCAACCCATATAAAAGTGCTTCGTATTCTGCCTCGTTATTGGAGGAATCAAAGTGGATTTGAAGAACATATCTAAGTTTATCTCCTCTTGGGGAGACCAACACCACTCCGGCACCGGAACCATTCAGCATCTTGGAACCGTCGAAGAACATGGTCCAATGCTCCGAGTGAACCTGAGTCGGCAGTTGCTGTTCAATCCACTCGGCGATGAAATCTGCGATTGCCTGGGACTTGATAGCTTTCTTTTCCTCAAACTTGATATCTAGAGGAAGGAGTTCAATCGCCCATTTTGCCACTCGACCAGTTGCATCTCTGTTATGCAGGATCTCTGATAATGGAGCGTCGCTGACGACTGTAATGGAATGATCAGAGAAGTAGTGAGCAACTTTCTTTGTGGTCATATAAATCCCATATACAAGCTTCTAATAATGAGAATATCTTTGCTTCGATGGGGTCAAAACTTCAGAAATATAATATACTGGGCGCTGAACTTTGAAGGTTTTTCCTTCTTCTTCCCGCTCGACCGTAAGTACCGTACCAATGACTTGTCCTGTGGCTGGAATGTAAAGCAGCAAAGGCTCCTTGCTGATTGGGGCAGCAAGCACCGGCTGGGTGGAGAGCAGAGCTTTGAGCTCTGCAAACGCTGCATCAGCTTCAGGAGTCCACTCGAACTTGTCGGACTTCTTCATCAGTCGGTAAAGAGGCAATGCCTTTTCACCGAGACGAGATATGAATCGACTTAAAGCGGCCAAGCAACCAGTAAGCTTCTGGACGTCGTGCACTCGCACAGGACTTTTCATTCGGAGTATAGTACCGACTTTTTCTGGATTGGCGTCGATTCCCCGTTCGGAAACGAGAAAACCGAGTAATTTTCCGCCGGAACTCCGAATGTGCACTTTGATGGATTGAGCTTGATATCATACCTCTCGAGGTTGGCAAAGGTTTCAGCAAGGTCAGTAAGCAGGTCGGAACCCTTCCATGACTTGACCACAATATCATCCATGTAGGCCTCCACATTCCGACTGATTTGAGTGAGCAAACACTTCTGAATCATCCTCATGAATGTGGCTTCGGCATTCTTGAGGCCGAACGGCATGATAACATAACAGAAGCACCCGAATGGAGTGATGAAGGCTGTTTTGATCTCGTCAGGTCCATACAGACGGATCTGATGGTACCCGGAATAGGCATCTAAAAAAGACAGTCGCTCACATCCCGCAGTCGAGTCGACTATCTGATCGATGCGGGGGAGAGGAAAATGATCTTTCGGGCAGGCCCGATTGATATGTTTAAAGTCAATGCACATGCGAAGTGACTTGTCCTTCTTGGGGACCATAACAACATTGGCGAGCCACTCGGAGTGGTAGATTTCCCGGATGAACTCCGCTGCTAAGAGCCGAGCCACCTCCTCGCCAATGGCCTTTCTCTTATGGACGGCGGACCGTCGGAGATGTTCCTTGACATGTTTTACTTTTGAGTCGACTCTTAGGCGGTGCTCAGCCAGCTCCCTGGGAACACTCGGCATGTCAGAAGGCTTCCATGCGAAAATGTCCCAGTTCGCACGGAGGAACTGGATGAGCGCTTCTTCCTATTTGGAGTCGAGTGTTGTCGAGATATGAGTTGGAGCAGCGCTGGGGTCGGTCGGGTGGATGTTGTTGGAAATATGCCCTAGAGGCAATAATAAAAGCATTATTATTATATTTCCTTGTTCATGATAATTGTCTTTATTCATGCTATAATTATGTTATCCGGAAATCGTAATACATGTGTGAATAACAGACACCAACATGTCCCTAGTAAGCCTCTAGTTGACTAGCTCGTTGATCAACAGATAGTCATGGTTTCCTGACTATGGACACTGGATGTCATTGATAACGAGATCACATCATTGGGAGAATGATGTGATGGACAAGACCCAATCCTAAACATAGCACAAGATCGTATAGTTCGTTTGCTAGAGTTTTCCAATGTCAAAGTATCTTTTCCTTAGACCATGAGATCGTGTAACTCCCGGATACCGTAGGAGTGCTTTGGGTATGCCAAACGTCACAACGTAACTGGGTGACTATAAAGGTAGACTACGGGTATCTCCGAAAGTGTCTGTTGGGTGACATGGATCAAGACTGGGATTTGTCACTCCGTATGACGGAGAGGTATCACTGGGCCCACTCGGTAATGCATCATCATAATGAGCTCAGAGTGACCAAGTGTCTGGTCACGGGATCATGCATTATGGTACGAGTAAAGTGACTTGCCGGTAACGAGATTGAACGAGGTATTGGGATACCGACGATCGAATCTCGGGCAAGTAACATATCGATAGACAAAGGGAATAGCGTACGGGATTGCTTAAATCCTCGACATCGTGGTTCATCCGATGAGATCATCGTGGAGCATGTGGGAGCCAACATGGGTATCCAGATCCCGCTGTTGGTTATTGACCGGAGAGTCGTCTCGGTCATGTCTGCTTGTCTCCCGAACCCGTAGGGTCTACACACTTAAGGTTCGGTGACGCTAGGGTTATGAAGATATGTATATGCAGAAACCCGAATGTTGTTCGGAGTCCCGATGAGATCCCGGACGTCACAAGGAGTTCCGGAATGGTCCGGAGGTAAAGAATTATATATAGGAAGTGCTATTTCGGGCATCGGGACAAGTTTCGGGGTTATCGATATTGTACCGGGACCACCGGAAGGGTCCCGGGGGTCCACCAGGTGGGGCCACCTGTCCCCGGGGGCCACATGGGCTGTAGGGGTGTGCCTTGGCCTAGATGGGCCAAGGGCACCAGCCCCTATAGGCCCATGCGCCTAGGGTTTCCACCATGGAAGAGTCCATGTGGTGGAAGGCACCCCTAGGTGCCTTGGGGGGGAGGGAAACCTCCCCTTGGCCGCCGCCCCCCCTAGTATATGCCATCTACTAGGGCCGGCGCCCCCCTGGCACCCCTATATATAGTGGGGGGGAGAGGAGGGATTTCACACCAGCCCCTGGCGCCTCCATCTCCCCCCGTTACGTCTCTCCCTCGTAGTCTCGGCGAAGCCCTGCTGCTGTGACGCCCTGCATCCACCATCACGCCGTCGTGCTGCTGGATCTTCATCAACCTCTCCTTCCCCCTTGCTGGATCAAGAAGGAGGAGACGTCTCCCGTCCCGTACATGTGTTGAACGCGGAGGTGCCGTCCGTTCGGCGCTGGTCATCGGTGATTTGGATCACGTCGAGTACGACTACATCATCACCGTTCTTTTGAACGCTTCCGTGCGCGATCTACAAAGGTATGTAGATGCATCTAATCACTCGTTGCTAGATGAACTCCTAGATGATCTTGGTGAAACGAGTAGGAAAATTTTTGTTTTCTGCAACGTTCCCCAACAGTGGCATCATGAGCTAGGTCTATGCGTAGTTCTTCTTGCGCGAGTAGAACACAATTTGTTGTGGGCGTAGATTTGTCAACTTTCTTGCCGTTACTAGTCCTTTCTTACTTCAGCGGTATTGTGGGATGAAGCGGCCCGGACCAACCTTACACGTACGCTTACGTGAGACCGGTTCCACCGACTAACATGCACTAGTTGCATAAGGTGGCTGGCGGGTGTCTGTCTCTCCTACTTTAGTTGGAGCGGAATCGATGAACAGGGTCCTTATGAAGGGTAAATAGAAGTTGACAAATCACGTTGTGGCTTTAACGTAGGTAAGAAAACGTTCTTGCTAGAACCCTAATTCAGCCACGTAAAACTTGCAACAACAATTAGAGGACGTCTAACTTGTTTTTGCAGCAAGTGGTTTGTGATATGATATGGCCAAAGTTGTGATGAATGATGAATGATCTATATGTGATGTATGAGATGTTCATGCTATTGTAATAGGATTCACGACTTGCATGTCGATGAGTATGACAACCGGCAGGAGCCATAGGAGTTGTCTTTATTCTTTTATATGACCTGCGTGTCATCAAGAAACGCCATGTAAATTACTTTACTTTATCGCTAAACGCGTTAGCCATAGTAGTAGAAGTAATAGTTGGCGAGCAACTTCATGGAGACACGATGATGGAGATCATGATGATGGATCATGGTGTCAAGCCGGTGACAAGATGATCATGGAGCCCCAAGATGGAGATCAAAGGAGCTATGTGATATTGGCCATATCATGTCACGTTTATTATCTGATTGCATGTGATGTTTATCATGTTTTGCATCTTGTTTACTTAGAACGACGGTAGTAAATAAGATGATCCCTCACAATAATTTCAAGAAGTGTTCCCCCTAACTGTGCACCGTTGCGACAGTTCGCTGTTTCAAAACACCACGTGATGATCGGGTGTTTTATTCAGACGTTCACATACAACGGGTGTAAGACAGATTTACACATGCAAACACTTAGGTTGACTTGACGAGCCTAGCATGTACAGACATGGCCTCGGAACACAGAAGACCGAAAGGTCGAGCATGAGTCGTATAGTAGATACGATCAACATGAAGATGTTCACCGACGTTGACTAGTCCGTCTCACGTGATGATCGGACACGGTCTAGTTAAACTCGGATCATGTAATACTTAGATGACTGGAGGGATGTCTAATCTAAGTGGGAATTCACTAATAATTTGATTAGTTGAACTTAATTATCATGAACTTAGTCTAAAATCTTTGCAATATGTCTTGTAGATCAAATGGCCAACGTAGTCCTCAACTTCAACGCGTTCCTAGAGAAAACCAAGCTGAAAGACGATGGCAGCAACTATACGGACTGGGTCCGGAACCTGAGGATCATCCTCATAGCTGCCAAGAAAGATTATGTCCTACAAGCACCGCTTGGTGACGCACCCGTTCTCCCTGCAGAACAAGATGTTATGAACGCTTGGCAGGCACGTTTCGATGACTACTCCCTCGTTCAGTGCGGCATGCTTTACAGCCTAGAGCCGGGGCTCCAAAAGCGTTTTGAGAGACATGGAGCATATGAGATGTTCGAAGAGCTGAAAATGGTTTTCCAAGCTCATGCCCGGGTCGAGAGATATGAAGTCTCCGACAAATTCTTCAGCTGTAAGATGGAGGAAAACGGTTCTGTCAGTGAGCACATACTCACTATGTCTGGGTTGCATAACCGCTTGACTCAGCTGGGAGTTAATCTCCCGGATGATGCGGTCATTGACAGAATCCTCCAGTCGCTTCCACCAAGCTACAAGAGCTTTGTGATGAACTTCAATATGCAGGGGATGGAAAAGACCATTCCTGAAGTATTTGCTATGCTGAAATCAGCAGAGGTAGAAGTCAGGAAGGAACATCAAGTGTTGATGGTCAATAAAACCACTAAGTTCAAGAAAGGCAAGGGTAAAAAGAACTTCAAGAAGGACGGCAAGGAGGTTGCCGCGCCCGGCAAGCAAGCTGCCGGGAAGAAGCCAAAGAATGGACCCAAGCCCGAGACTGAGTGCTTTTATTGCAAGGGAAGCGGTCACTGGAAGCGGAACTGCCCTAAGTACTTAGCGGATAAGAAGGCCGGCAAAACAAAAGGTATATGTGATATACATGTAATTGATGTGTACCTTACTAGTTCCCGTAGTAGCTCCTGGGTATTTGATACCGGTGCAGTTGCTCACATTTGTAACTCAAAACAGGGGCTGCGGAATAAGCGGAAACTGGCAAAGGACGAGGTGACGATGCGCGTCGGGAATGGTTCCAAGGTCAATGTGATCGCCGTCGGCACGCTACCTCTGCATCTCCCTTCGGGATTAGTTTTAAACCTTAATAATTGTTATTTAGTGCCAGCTTTGAGCATGAACATTGTATCGGGATCTCGTTTAATTCGAGATGGCTACTCTTTTAAATCTGAGAATAATGGTTGTTCCATTTTTATGAGAGATATGTTTTATGGTCATGCTCCTATGGTGAATGGTTTATTCTTTATGAATCTCGAACGTGATGCTACACATGTTCATAATGTGAGTACCAAAAGAAGTAAGGTTGATAATGATAGTCCCACATACCTGTGGCACTGCCGCCTTGGTCACATAGGTGTCAAACGCATGAAGAAGCTCCATGCTGATGGACTTTTAGAGTCTCTTGATTATGAATCATTTGACACATGCGAACCATGCCTTATGGGTAAAATGACCAAGACTCCATTCTCAGGAACAATGGAGCGAGCAACTGACTTATTGGAAATCATACATACTGATGTGTGCGGTCCAATGAGTGTTGAGGCTCGCGGTGGCTATCGTTATGTTCTCACCCTCACTGATGATTTAAGTAGGTATGGGTATATCTACTTAATGAAACACAAGTCTGAAACCTTTGAAAAGTTCAAGGAATTTCAGAGTGAGGTTGAAAATCAACGTGACAGGAAAATCAAGTTTCTACGATCAGATCGTGGAGGAGAATACTTGAGTCACGAGTTTGGCACGCACTTAAGAAAATGTGGAATAGTTTCACAACTCACGCCGCCTGGAACACCTCAGCGTAATGGTGTGTCCGAACATCGTAATCGCACTCTATTAGATATGGTGCGATCTATGATGTCTCTTACCGATTTACCGCTATCCTTCTGGGGCTATGCTTTAGAGACTGCCGCATTCACTTTAAATAGGGCTCCGTCGAAATCCGTTGAGACGACACCGTATGAATTATGGTTTGGGAAGAAACCTAAGCTGTCGTTTCTAAAAGTTTGGGGATGCGATGCTTATGTCAAGAAACTTCAACCTGAAAAGCTCGAACCCAAGTCGGAAAAATGCGTCTTCATAGGATACCCAAAAGAAACTATTGGGTACACCTTCTACCTCAGATCCGAAGGCAAGATCTTTATTGCCAAGAATGGATCCTTTCTGGAGAAAGAGTTTCTCTCGAAAGAAGTAAGTGGGAGGAAAGTAGAGCTTGATGAAGTATTACCTCTTGAACCGGAAAATGGCGCAACTCAAGAAAATGTTCCTGAGGTGCCTGCACCGACTAGAGAGGAAGTTAATGACAATGATCAAGATACTTCTGATCAAGCCCCTACTGAAATTCGAAGGTCCACAAGGACACGTTCCGCACCAGAGTGGTACGGCAACCCTGTCTTGGAAATCATGCTGTTAGACAACGGTGAACCTTCGAACTATGAAGAAGCGATGGCGGGCCCGGATTCCGACAAATGGCTAGAAGCCATGAAATCCGAGATAGGATCCATGTATGAAAACAAAGTATGGACTTTGACTGACTTGCCTTGAGCGGCGAGCCATAGAAAATAAATGGATCTTTAAGAGGAAGACAGACGCGGATGGTAATGTGACCATCTATAAAGCTCGGCTTGTCGCTAAGGGTTATCGACAAGTTCAAGGGGTTGACTACGATGAGACTTTCTCACCGGTAGCGAAGCTGAAGTCCGTCCGAATCATGTTAGCAATTGCCGCATTCTATGATTACGAAATATGGCAAATGGACGTCAAAACGGCATTCCTTAATGGTTTCCTTAAGGAAGAATTGTATATGATGCAGCCGGAAGGTTTTGTCGATCCTAAGAATGCTGACAAAGTGTGCAAGCTCCAACGCTCGATTTATGGGCTGGTGCAAGCATCTCGGAGTTGGAACATTCGCTTTGATGAGATGATCAAAGCCTTTGGGTTTACACAGACTTATGGAGAAGCCTGCGTTTACAAGAAAGTGAGTGGGAGCTCTGTAGCATTTCTCATATTATATGTAGATGACATACTTTTGATGGGAAATGATATAGAACTCTTGGACAGCATCAAGGCCTACTTGAATAAAAGTTTTTCAATGAAGGACCTTGGAGAAGCTGCTTATATATTAGGCATCAAAATCTATAGAGATAGATCGAGACGCCTCATAGGTCTTTCACAAAGCACATACCTTGATAAGATATTGAAGAAGTTCAATATGGATCAATCCAAGAAGGGGTTCTTGCCTGTGTTACAAGGTATGAAATTGAGCTCAGCTCAATGTCCGACCACGGCAGAAGATATAGAAGAGATGAGCGTCATCCCCTATGCCTCAGCCATAGGTTCTATTATGTATGCCATGCTGTGTACCAGACCTGATGTTAACCTTGCCGTCAGTTTGGTAGGAAGGTACCAAAGTAATCCCGGCAAGGAACACTGGACAGCGGTCAAGAATATCCTGAAGTACCTGAAAAGGACTAAGGAAATGTTTCTCGTTTATGGAGGTGACGAAGATCTCGTCGTAAAGGGTTACGTCGACGCTAGCTTCGACACAGATCTGGATGACTCTAAGTCACAAACCGGATACGTGTATATTTTGAATGGTGGGGCAGTAAGCTGGTGCAGTTGCAAGCAAAGCGTCGTGGCGGGATCTACATGTGAAGCGGAGTACATGGCAGCCTCGGAGGCAACACATGAAGCAATATGGGTGAAGGAGTTCATCACCGACCTAGGAGTCATACCCAATGCGTCGGGGCCGATCAAGCTCTTCTGTGACAACACTGGAGCTATTGCACTTGCCAAAGAGCCCAGGTTTCACAAGAAGACAAGGCACATCAAGCGTCGCTTCAACTCCATTCGTGAAAATGCTCAAGATGGAGACATAGAGATTTGTAAAGTACATACAGACCTGAATGTAGCAGATCCATTGACTAAACCTCTCCCTAGAGCAAAACATGATCAACACCAGAATTCCATGGGTGTTCGATTCATCACAATGTAACTAGATTATTGACTCTAGTGCAAGTGGGAGACTGTTGGAAATATGCCCTAGAGGCAATAATAAAAGCATTATTATTATATTTCCTTGTTCATGATAATTGTCTTTATTCATGCTATAATTGTGTTATCCGGAAATCGTAATACATGTGTGAATAACAGACACCAACATGTCCCTAGTAAGCCTCTAGTTGACTAGCTCGTTGATCAACAGATAGTCATGGTTTCCTGACTATGGACACTGGATGTCATTGATAACGAGATCACATCATTGGGAGAATGATGTGATGGACAAGACCCAATCCTAAACATAGCACAAGATCGTATAGTTCGTTTGCTAGAGTTTTCCAATGTCAAAGTATCTTTTCCTTAGACCATGAGATCGTGTAACTCCCGGATACCGTAGGAGTGCTTTGGGTATGCCAAACGTCACAACGTAACTGGGTGACTATAAAGGTAGACTACGGGTATCTCCGAAAGTGTCTGTTGGGTGACATGGATCAAGACTGGGATTTGTCACTCCGTATGACGGAGAGGTATCACTGGGCCCACTCGATAATGCATCATCATAATGAGCTCAGAGTGACCAAGTGTCTGGTCACGGGATCATGCATTATGGTACGAGTAAAGTGACTTGCCGGTAACGAGATTGAACGAGGTATTGGGATACCGACGATCGAATCTCGGGCAAGTAACATATCGATAGACAAAGGGAATAGCGTACGAGATTGATTAAATCCTCGACATCGTGGTTCATCCGATGAGATCATCGTGGAGTATGTGGGAGCCAACATGGGTATCCAGATCCTGCTGTTGGTTATTGACCGGAGAGTCGTCTCGGTCATGTCTGCTTGTCTCCCGAACCCGTAGGGTCTACACACTTAAGGTTCGGTGACGCTAGGGTTATGAAGATATGTATATGCAGAAACCCGAATGTTGTTCGGAGTCCGGGATGAGATCCCGGACGTCACGAGGAGTTCCGGAATGGTCCGGAGGTAAAGAATTATATATAGGAAGTGCTATTTCGGGCATCGGGACAAGTTTCGGGGTTATCGGTATTGTACCGGGACCACCGGAAGGGTCCCGGGGGTCCACCAGGTGGGGCCACCTGTCCCCAGGGGCCACATGGGCTGTAGGGGGTGCGCCTTGGCCTAGATGGGCCAAGGGCACCAGCCCCTATAGGCCCATGCGCCTAGGGTTTCCACCATGGAAGAGTCCATGTGGTGGAAGGCACCCCTAGGTGCCTTGGGGGGGAGAGAAACCTCCCCTTGGCCGCCGCCCCCCCTAGTAGATGCCATCTACTAGGGCCGGCGCCCCCCCTGGCACCCCTATATATAGTGGGAGGGAGAGGAGGGATTTCACACCAGCCCCTGGCGCCTCCATCTCCCCCCGTTACGTCTCTCCCTCGTAGTCTCGGCGAAGCCCTGCTGCTGTGACGCCCTGCATCCACCACCACGCCGTCGTGCTGCTGGATCTTCATCAACCTTTCCTTCCCCCTTGCTGGATCAAGAAGGAGGAGACGTCTCCCGTCCCGTACGTGTGTTGAACGCGGAGGTGCCGTCCGTTCGGCGCTGGTCATCGGTGATTTGGATCACGTCGAGTACGACTACATCATCACCGTTCTTCTGAACGCTTCCGTGCGCGATCTACAAAGGTATGTAGATGCATCTAATCACTCGTTGCTAGATGAACTCCTAGATGATCTTGGTGAAACGAGTAGGAAAATTTTTGTTTTCTGCAACGTTCCCCAACAGATGTGAGCTGTCTTCGTATCGCCAGTCGACTGAAAAGCTGATTCTGTAGCGGGCTTCTTGGCTCGCAACAAATCACTCGGGTCTGCAGTCTTCTGGTATTCCTGCAACTCCACCACTGCCATCTGAGCATCAGCGATCTTCGAACCTTTCTGAAAAAATTCTTCCGCTTTCTTCAGATTGCCCGTAATAGTGATCACACCTTTGGGGCCAGGCATCTTCAATTTGAGATACACATAACATGGTCGGGCCATGAAGCGTGCATAAGCCGGCCTGCCCAAAAAAACTTGGTAGGCACTCTAGAAGTCTACAACTTCAAATGCCAACTTTTCTTTGCGTTAATTCTTGGAATCACCAAAAACCACATCAAGAGCAATCTGGCCGAGTGATTCAGCCTTCTTCCCAGGAATGACCCCATGGAAACTCATATTGCTGGCACTGAGTCTGGACATCAGAATGCCCATCCCTTTCAACGTCTCAGCATACAATATGTTCAAACCACTGCCACCATCCATCAAGACTTTGGTTAGTCGAGTGCCTTCAACAACTGGGTCGACCACCAAAGCTTGCCTCCCAGGGGTGGCGATGTGCGTTGGGTGATCGGACTGGTCGAATGTGATAGCAGTCTGAGACCATTTCAAATAACTGGGTGTCGCTGGAGCAACCATATTCACCTCTCGGTTGATGACTTCCAGTCGACCTTTGCTCTCCACATTAGCAAAAATCATCAGGGTGGAATTGACCCGGGGGTATCCATCGTCGCTATCTTCCTTATCCTCAACTTTGTCTGACTTCTTTTCTTTATCTTTGGGCTACTTGCCCTAGAACTGCTGGATCAAGAGTCGACACTGTCGAGTGGTATGTTTTGGGTAAATAAAATTACCCTCTTCATCTTTCTTGGTGTGGACGAGGCACGACAAATCCAACACATCATTTCCGTCCTGGTCTTTAACTTTCTTGGGGTTCCAGGGTCCTTTGGGTTTTCCCTTAAACTTTCCTTGAGTCACAGCTAAGGCTTCCCCAGGAGCAGCTGGCTCAGCTTTCCGCTTCTGTTTCCGATTGGAATTTCCTCCGGCTTCTTGAGCGGCTGACTTGAGCTTGCCACTCATGAGTCGATCCTCATCCTCACCATTAGCATACTTGGTGGCAATCTCCATCATCCGATTCAGAGACATGTCTCCGGTTCGACCGAATTTCAGATTCAGTTCTCTGTACTTGACGCCTTCTTTGAAGGCACAGACTGCTTGGTGGTCACATTCTCTACCGTGTGATGCAACATGATCCATCTCTGGATGTAATCCCTCAAGGTTTCATTCGGCTTCTGCACGCAAGACCGCAGTTCCGTCAGCCCTGCCGGCCGCTTGCATGTTCCTTCAAATGTGGTGACAAACACTCGGGCGAGATCTTCCCAAGTGTAAATGCTGCTGGGTGCTAATTGGTTCAGCCATGCTCTGGCCGAGCCCTCCAACATGAGAGGCAGGTGCTTCATGGCCACTTCATCATTGCCACCACCAATCTGGACGGCCACTCGGTAGTCTTCGAGCCAAGTATCAGGCTTGGACTCGCCAGTGAACTTGCTGACTCCAGTCGCCAACCTGAAGTTGGGGGGAATCACAGCGGCCCTGATGGCTCTACTAAAGCACTCTGGCCCCGAAACGTGTGCTCTGCTGCTGGCAGGAGCATCTCTATCGTGACCTTCCCGGTGAGCTCTGTTCCTGTCGACCAAACCTTGAACGAGAATGGATCTCGCATCAAAGCCTGGCTCCCTGGAGTCGACTGGAATCCTTCGCCCAACACTACGAGGGCGCCTGTCATCCTGTTGTCGAGGCGCATACGACCCGCTCCTCGGGGGAGGGGTGGGCACTCGACGTCGATCATCACGATCGAATCGGTGATCATATTGCTCACGGTTCCCATACTGATTACGCCGGTCCCCATGTCCCTCACGCCTCGGGGGTGATCTTGGGCTATGAGCCGACTGGACTGTGTCCGCGGCAATGGATCTGCTGTGAATTCTGTTCCGCGACTGACAAAAAGCGGAATTCTGGTCTCCTGCTGCCCGGAGCAACGCTCTGATCTGCAGCAAGCCTTTGCCAGCCTTCGATTGGGAAGGCTGAATCGACTCTGCTATACGGGCTGCAGCTGCTAAATTCTGAATCAGAGTTCGATATACCTGCGGGGGCGGGAAGAGCTGACGTCGACTGGACTCGGGAACCCGTTGTCGCGCACGCTCGTCGAGTGCTCGCTGGAGGTTCTCCAGTCGAGTGCGCTCGGCCAAGTTTGCCAGGCGCGCGTCCTCCAAGGCACGAGCCTTTGGGGTTTCTCCAATGATAGGAGTGTGCAGTGCATCCATGTTCCGGCGGCGAAGTTCTTCTCTGTGTAGCGACGTGAGAGGCTCGGGAAGATATTCCTCATGGGGACGCGACGGGTCGCCTCCACCCGCGCCTCCGTCGGTGCGGGGAAAACCGGGAGGACTGGGCGGTCCATCGACCATCAGAACCTCCGCCGCCGGGTCGTTGCTGTCGCACTCGGATGCTGTCTCTGCGGAGCTAGTCGACAGGTCGAACAAGCCGTAGAGGGATTCGTCGGGCTCGATCGCCGTGACTTGATGGGTGGTCGACTGGTGCGCCACCGCGTGTCTCACCCACCGCTGAAGTCTCGACCGACCGGAGCGCTTGCGTCGGCGGGAAACAGGGAGGGAGGACAACACAGGAGCCGACCGGTATGGGGTCGACGGTTGCCGCAGGAGAACGCCGCGGACGCACGCGCTAAAGTGCGTTGCCCCGCGGACAGGGAGTGCGTCCACGTCGAGCAGAGCCTCCTGAAGCCAAGCGGAGTCGTCGGCGATGAACGTGAGCGCGCCGAGACGGATCTCGCGGCCCTCCACCAAAACTCCGCCGAAAACCATGATGATTCGGGTCGGAAAAGATCGCAACTCCTCCAACAAAACGCTAAAACACCTGCCCCACGGTGGGCGCCAACTGTCGTGGTTCTAAGTCTGACAGTAGTGTAGGGGGGTAAGTATGGAGAGGCAAGATCTTAGCTATGGAGAAGTTGTAAGCACGCAAGGTTTACGAGTTCAAGCCCTTCTCGGAGGAAGTAATAGTCCTACGTCTCGGAGCCCGGAGGCGGTCGACTGGATTATGCGTGTATGAATTACAGGGGTGCGAACCCTTGTCCCTGAGGATGGGGGTGGCTTATATAGAATTCGCCAGACCTCTCCCGCACTCAGTTACAAAGGGTTTAAATACATTAATGTCGGGCGTTACTGGTAACGCCCCTAATAAAGTGGTATGATGACCATAAAAGCTATTTAATAACTGACCGTTAGCATGCAGAGTGCCCTTAGGTCTCCTGACCGTTGAGTGGTTGCTTCTTGGTCGAGTGATTGCTTATTGGTTGAGTATCCTTTAGGCGGTGTTCCAAACATTGATCCGGCTTCAGATCTGTGCTGCCTCCGGCGATCCCATCCCGACGATCGCGTGCACGGCTGGTCGGGAGAGCAGGTGCCTCCGGAACCCTGCCGTTTGAGATGCTGCCCGGGAGAATGGCAATAAGGTTTTTGGGGAGCGGCTCGACGCGACTGTTACTGATCCGTCCCCAACTCCGTTCGCCTCTGCTTCCACTACTTCCTCTGCATCAACACCATGGCCGACGACGCCGCCAGTAAGAAGAAGGCCACGAACGACGCCGAGGCTGCTGTCGCCGCCGCCGCGTTGGCCTGGCCAACCGGAGGGTATGATCTGTTCATCCCTTGTTTACTCGTACTTATGCTAGCCAGCCGTATATGTGATGTTCATAGAAGGTTCGATTCTATGTTCTGTACGTGCTAGTATGCTTAGGTATCGTTATGAGATGCATACCTTTTATACCATGCTTAGTGTTTACTCGTGGATAAGTCTAATCGGAAAAGTGCTAATATCTCCAACAACATATATGCTCCAGTCGGAAAAGGTGGTGCCAACAATGTGAAGCATTTACGTGGATGGCTTCCTTGCCTCCCTTTCATATGTGAAAAAAAAACAGATAGGTGATCGATGCTTGCGGAAGTGGGTGTGTATCATGGTGGTGTATATATGTGTGCATCTCTCGTGTAGGTGTGGTGGTCCCGTTTGGTAAGTATCGAGATGATGTTACCATCGAGCTGTCTCCACGCCATATTTCCATTGAGGAGCAAAGCTTTTGCAGAGGCAGAGGCAGAGAGCAGAGGCAGAGTCAGGCACGACGCGGAGAGGCCCTGTGAAAATTAGACGATGAGCCCTCCCATGTGACGATGAGCCCATGCCATTCCATTCCGGTGCATGCAGAGGCTCTGAGACCATAGAGTAGCTAGATGAGGAAACCAGTGGGCAGTGGGAGCGCCTTGAGCTTCTCTCTGGCGCTTGTGCTCGCGTGGGTGAGTAATAAATCGCAATGCACTCGCCCGTGAACTATCTCTCTCTCTATCTCACTAATCCCCGCAACAGGCAACCGGCGAGCATTTCGATGTACATTCCCCTTCCTCTGCTCCTCCCAGTCTGCGTCTGCCCGTCCTCTTCCCTTCCCCCTTCAGTAGGGGGAACACTTCCATTCCCTACGTGCTCGAATGCTCGATCGATCCATGAAGTGGGCACCGGAGCAGCAGGCTCTCGGGGGCCTCGGCCTCGCCGGCGTCTGCCGGGAGACCTGCCGTGTGATCCGCCGCGCCATGCTCCCCAACTTCGTCAACCTCGGTCCCCCGCTGCTCTCCGCGCTCTTGCTCGCCACCCCCGCCCTCTGCTCCCGCGTCCTCGCCGACCTCCACCACGACGGCCCCGGCCTCCTCCGCCTCGTCACCGACCGGCTCGCCTTTTTCCTCTCCGTGGCCGTCTCCATCGGTCTTGTCCTCCTGCTCGTGCTCCTCTGCACCGCCGCCTACGTCTTCTGCGTCGCCTCCCTCTACTGCACCGGAGGCGACCTCCGCGCCGCCGATCGCGTCCTCAGGGGGTTCCCCACGGCCCCGCTCATGCGGCTCGTCTGCACCTTCCTCCTCGCCGCGGCCCCCTTCCTCGTGGTCTGCGCCTCCCTCTTCGTCGCCGCCTTGTTCCAGCTCCAGGAGCTGCTCGACGCTCCGGACAAGAACAAGATCATGCTGCCGCTGCAGCTGCTGGGATGGGCTGCGTGCCTCGCCGGCGCGGCCTACGTCGCCGTGGTGTGCCAGCTGGCCTGCGTGGTGTCCCTGCTCGAGGACGCCGTGCTCTTCCGCGCCCTGCGCAAGAGCCGCGCGCTCCTCGCCGGCAAGTTCTGGGCGGCCGCCGGCGTCTTCGTCACGCTCGACGGGTGCATCTTCGCCCTTCTGGTGGCTTTCTCGGCCCTGGTGGTGGACGATGCGCTGGGCCTCGGCCTCGGGTTCCAGGTGGCCGCCGGGGCCGCGATGGCGGTGGCTCTGTGCGCGGTGGTGCTTTCGACGCTGGTGGCGCAGCCGGTGGTCTACATGGTGTGCAAGAACCACCACCACGAGGTCGTGGACAAGGTTCACCTCGACTGAGTAAGAGCGGCCGTCACACCAGCGTGGAGCGGCTGCAGCCCGTCTGAGACGGAGCAGATTCCAGTAACTCTGCCTAGCTATAGCTGCATCCTGTCCATGACTCCATGGTAGCAACTTGAAGAAGATTTGCTTAAGTAGTACAGTAGCGTAGTAGTAGCAAGTTGCTGTAGTTGTAAGTTTATGTCTGATTATCACTGTGGCTACTGTACTATTAGTAGTAGTAGTACAGTAGATTAGTATATGCATGCTTGGGACTATATATTTGTGGTGGTCTTTGATGCCTTTTTGGTTCATAGGATAGGATTATTGTAGGAATATAAATTTTGTAGGAAATGAGATGACATATATCTTAGATCCTATGAGTAGGAATAGGAAACGAGATGTCATTTGGTTGACATCAAAGAAAATTTTTCATTGAGTCTAGGTTCATTTTTATTTTTCTATGAAATGTGGATAATAGGAACCACATCCATTCCTATGAATCAAAAGACTCTAAAGGAAAAAATCATATAAGAATCTTATCCTCTAGAATTTCTATGAAATTTCTTCAAATCAAAGGAGGCTTGAGACTGTGAGAGGGAGTGCTGGGTAGTAGCTACTACAAGTACTACAATTGTTCGAGCTTGACAAATTTTGCACAAACTGTGTGAGGCAAATCAAGTGTTTGATTTTGTTCTTTTTCTTGGACATGGGAAGAAGAATGTATCGTGCTCTCGGTCGGGAGGACCAGGGGTCTAGGGCTCATGGCCAACTCGTTTATAAACAAACAATACCTGGCCAAGCCCTGGCCTGATGGTTTTCCATTTGAGTTTATCAAAGATTTTGGAATATAATTAAATGAGATCTAAAAGCTATGCTTGATGATTTCCCTAGAGGAAATATTAATATTGTTATAGGTTGAACTATGCTATACTCACAATGCTAAACAAATTTCAGAAGTTCAGACTTATTTGCCCGGGGGCAGGGTGGGACTAGACTTTCACGTGCACTCCACCCACCCATCTTCTTTTTGCATCTTCTCAAATTTTATCCAGTGAAGAATGTCCTTGCCGCAGTCTATGGAGCATTTCTTTTAGAAGAGATTGATACCGTGAAAAATGTGTGTTCAGGAGATTTCATTTTAATTCTTAGTCATAGAAGTTACTTTGTATTTTTTAAAGATTCAAATCAGTGTATCTGTAATTGTTATAAGTCTGAATAAACCTATATGTGTTTCTCCAAAAGAAAAAAGAATAGCAGGGTGGGGTATTTACTATAGCAATTGTTATTTGTGTCGTTATTAATTCCGTCAGTCAACTTTCCACTCAATCAAGTGTACCAACACTTCGGTAAAAAAATCAACTTTATTTTCTTATAAATCTAATAAATTTGAAGATCTATCCTACCCTGCCAAATTTGTTTTAAAAGTTTTTTTAGGAAAATAACCCAGATCTATTACCAAAGTTCACCGGAACTACAAAGCATCTCAAACATAATAAAACTTACATTAAGATTCTGAGACCACGAATGACCATTACCAGTTTACCACCGTCAGAACGAGCCGCCGACGCGCCAATGTTGTCGCTCGCTCCCCTGCCGGAGCCGGCTTAACCTTATCGATGACAAATGGGGAATCTTCGTGCACGTGCCTCTAAGGACCAGCGCCCTGGAGTCGCAGTTGTCGTCGTTGAACTCTTGATCATATCTGAAAACTTGACACCAAATCTCGTCATATGACAAGAAACCCTATGCTTATTGCCCCAAGGAGACAGCGGAAATCTACGCCGGAGCTCCGTCGACTACATTCAGATAGACGAACTCGAGGAGCATCGGAGCCCTGAAGACAAACTCGAAGAAGAAGCGCCACCATCCACCCGAGCTCCGCACCTAAAATCCTAACCGGAGCGGAGACACCAAAATTCTCCTCCCTTCCAATGGCCGCCGGAGCAGCAAGCAGAGAGGAGGGGATCCACGTGCTCGCCGACGAAGCCGCCAAGGGGTAGCGGAGGGAAAGAAAATCCCTAGATTGGGAAAGTTTGACTACTTATTTATCCTGTTTTTTTGCCAAATAGACGTTGCCATGATAGCTTTACCTTAATATTGTCAGATGATGATTAAAATACATGTCCAGTGTGTTCTCTTTTAATCTTATCTTTTGGTGAGAGATATCGTGCTAAGATATCATCTCTTAACTAAAAGAAAAAAGTCATTTTTTATGATTTCTTTTTCCTTCATATTAGCGTTTATCCTAATGCTTCTAAGACAACACTATTGTATACGCCTAATAAAGGCATCTCCAATGTAGATCGCCAAACATACCTCATCAAATATCTACGGAGATCCAGCTAAGCACCGTCCATCCAATTGCGTCCCCCAAATGTCCCTTGTTTCAAGCTTCAAACACGACATTCAAACGAAATGTAATGAGTTTGATAAAATACATGTAGTAAAAGCAAACTTAGGCAACACGACAATGTTTCTCAACGCAGCTACAGTTTTTGGGGTGGGTCTGAGATATCGGAGTCAACAGTCCAACCCGATTTGGCGAGCCAGACATTTGGGGGCGTTTTAGTGACTCGCGTTGGAGATGCCCTCAGAAACACAACCCCATCATTGCCCTGAATATAGAAGTGACATCTGCCTTAGCCAATCCGACAACATGAGCCATGAAAAAACTTAATTTTCTTGACACGCAGTTACAAACCCAAATCTACTTAAAAGGAGCCGAGGCATGTATGTGCTGAAAAGGGAGCGTAGAGAATCTACCAGAAAAGTAAACATCCGTTTTTTTCAAAATAAAAAGATCTGAATTTGAGATGAAGGCCCAAGAACCATTACCAGAGATGCTTTGGACTAGCTGTTTAGGTATCTATACTATTAAAGCAGAATCGAACGTCGTGATGGTTCGACCTCGTCCCCACCCCCTTTCTACCACAACCATCTCGCGATGCACCACGCCCGCAGCATCCCCGCATGACAGGAAAACATCGGAACTGATACCCACCCCTCACCGCACGATAGAAAAAAAGGAAAAAAAAACCCACGTACGCACGTCCCACCCCTCCCCGAATCCCTCGCTCCCGATCCCCTTCCTCTCGTACGGGAATCGCCACCGCCGACCTCCTCCGTCGCCGTTGGACTCGGCAAGGCGAGAGACGACTGACGTCTCCTTCTCTCCTCAGACCCACGGGCTCTAGCTTTCTAGCCGTCAACCCCTGCCCCGCCTCCACCCTCCATCTAGAGGTACATGGCCCGAATCCAATTGCCCTCTCATCAGAGCCATCAGTGGCAGCTCCTCCTCGACCATGTCATTCCGACGTCGTCATCGTCATCCAATCGACCTTCCCGTCTACGGCGACCTCCAGCGACCTTCCCCGCATATGACGACCTCGATCTAGCTTGGAGCCGCTTGCCATCTCATTTATTCTTCACCCACTCCAGGAGGTGCTGGACGCGGGGGAGGGCAACCGGCAGGATGGCGCGGTGGCAGTGGCAACGGACAACATCATAGGTAAACTTATCTCCCTACCATCGCTCTACCCATCTTCTCCCAGTAGGTTGTGCTCCCACACTCCCTTGTTCACGTACGGGTTTCAGTAGTGCAGCGTAGCGGCCGATGGATCCGTTGCTTACCCGCCGCACGATGAGGCGGTGGAGGTTGGGCTAGGCGGCCCCGATGCCCAGGAGTCGCAGACCGACGACCTATCCAACGTCGTGAGCACGTCGCTGCACTGTTCCAATCCCTGTGAGTTCTGCGCCAGGGTAAGCATAGAAATCCTATCTGCATTAATAGTGTCAAGCTTCATACTAAGATTTGTCACACTTAAGATCGTTGTTATCTCTGTTTAGTAAGCCATTTAAGAAAAGGAAAATACATCCGATAATTGACTGCATTTAGGACGATACGATTTTACAAATGTTTCTTCTCATTGGAACTCCCAGTCCTTGATTTCATACATTTGCAACTTTTAGTTCATATAACAAGGTGCCGACCATTGGCTTTCAAGAACAATGCTGCTGCAGCGAAATACCCATCTGCTCATATAGCTACACATGTAGCACATTGGTTTCATTTGGATCCTTGAGTTTTCATGTCGTCTTACAAAGAGCACTTTTTCATGTCGTCATATAACTACACAGGTAGCACATTGGTAGCTGCAGTCCACGTATGGATTAATAGTCCTGCTATTGAAGTTTGATTAATTTTTCTTTTCCAAATTATTATTGGTCCAGCTATTAACCTCTAAAAAATATTTCTTTTCACATCTCTTACTCCCAGGAACTCTGGTTCAAGCTCCAGTGCAAGTTAATAGAAGGAAGTTGGATGCAACATTGACATACACAAGTCTGCGGTAAATTTCTCATTGATACTCTAATCTAAAGCCCATTATTTCTTCAATCTTTATTATTATCTGAAACTTATGTTTTCTTAACATGTTCTATGCATTGTCTGATTGTTAATTAACTTAATTATCATCCTATCCTTATTTTAAATGATCGATATTTTAAAGTTGAAAGAGCACATATTACAGTGATTATACCTTCTGAGTGATAAATTGATGTAGTGCTTGTCACAGAGTAATCCTCTTTTGTGGATCTAACACAAATATTTTTCAGGATTTCTCCAAACCAGGACACAATTTTTGGATCATCAGCTGGAAAATAAAATTGGCATAAGCTTACGACATAGAGTTGCAGGTCAGCGCGTGATAAAAACATGTAAATTCAGAAGAATCTTTCCCACATAGTCTTGTGGTTCCTACTTTTCTGGTCATGACTTTTCCAAAATAGTTTTTCATCCTACATGCTTTTGTACCATCACCAATGTTTCATCAACGCCGTATTGTTTTAGTACAAACTAGCTCCATAGTGTTGGAAGCACTATGTTCCTTTGTTCAGTCCAGAGGTCGGTGGACCACATGTTTAAACCAGCATTGGGGGCCATGTTACAAATCCTTATCGTGCAACCACTTGTCGTATTTTCTTCTTCAATATTATCTTGCGAATTTGTCTGAACCTGGAAAAAGCTTCCACTAGGTTGATGCGTGAACCTGAAAAAGATTGTTGTCGGACTGTGTTGTGGATTAAGTGGATAGGTAATGTGCATAATCTTCACATAGTCGTGTCTAACACGCAAAAGGTTCAAGCCAGTATCGAGCCCAATGGTTTGGCCCTTCAAGAGCTCGGGCAGTGGCGGAGCTACCATAAAAAAGTTGGACGGGCCAGATACTACATACTGTGTTATCAAACTGAAAATCAATGCATTGTTGTGAGCCGAGCTTCATATAAAATGTTTTTTGCTTCAGTCCTGGGCGGGCCATGGCCCATCCAGCCTTGCTGTACCTCCGTCAGTGAGCTCAGGTTTCATCACTTCTAAAAATTTAAGCGCACACCTTCAGCTGTGGTCAGAGATTGGAGTCGAGTTCAGGTTCTGTGACTTGTTTTGTATAAAGCATCCTGCATGCTTTCAATTTGTGTTTTGTTTGTTGTAGCTGCTTCTCCTTGTTGTCCGTTGTGTTAATCCAAACTCATGTATGTTACTTCTGTGGGGAACACGTTTGGCTTCTCATGTACTGTACCTTCATTACCTTTCAATATTAGCTAGGTCTGAACAAGATAAAATGTTGACATTAGCACAACGGGACCAACAATTAGGAGAGAAAATTTGTAGGGGAAGAGACCACAAAGCAACAATATTACAGAAACCAAAATACATTAGCAAGTAAATACAATTTAATAGAGAATACTATGTACTTGCTTGAGAGTTGTGTGTGTTCATCTTAGGGAAATATGCTTCTACCTTTAATTTAGAATGAAGCAATCTGACATGAAGCTTCCTTATTTGTTTAGAGATAAACTCATGCTCCATCTGATCTGAATTAATTGACTCAACATATGTACAATGTATATATGACATTGTATAGCAGCTGCATCAATTACCTTGAATCAGAGGGAGTATTACATTCTTCAAATATGGTGTGCAGCTATTTTAGAGTGAAGGAAAAAGAGACGTCTACAAAGGAGCTATATATCTTTTCTTTTTAGGACATATTGCTCATCTCCTAATAATACTTATTCATTTTATGATTTATGTGCATGTTATGTAGCCAACTTTAGCAGTTCTGTTGGGCTAATATAGTAGAGACTCATGCTACATAATGATAGAAAGAAGACACCGAAGGAAGTTTTGGAAGTGCTTCCAATTTAAGTATGCATCTTCTTGAATCCAAGTACCAGAACATTCATCTTTACCTGAAGGTATGGTCTGCTTCTAGCAACATTTATTTAGTTAATGCATCATTGAAGTGTTGAACCTCAAATTGAATATTTTTATCGATTATTGTGTCATCTATTTCAGGTTGTGATCATGCCTTCAACTTCTATTCTACCCCCTAAATTTTCATTATTGAGGTGCTGCAAATATTATGAAGAATCTGTGCCTGGGTGAAAGTCATAAATTATCCTTTTTGTTGTTGCTTCCTTGTATGTGTTTTTGTGTCAACGAATGATATTATCATGTCTTTGCAATTTTGTCCTCCATGCACTCTATCGCTCTTAGTGGAGGAGCATATAACGTGTTTTTTGCAGTCCTTTTCCAAGTTTTTATTAATCCATATTACATTTAGCCATGGGAGTTGATCGTAAGCATCCTTGTATTCCGGATCAGATATGTGAAGGTACTATGATTTTTTCCTTCATAAGATGGGGATTCATGCTTAAGTACTAATCATATATAGATTAATTGTTGCCTTCTTATACATAGAGAGAAAACCAAAAGTTTAAGGTTCCTCATATTGAAACGAGGCTTTTATCGCATGGCAATTACAACACAGAAACTCTTAGCAAAGCTGAGACGGGATGCAAGAAGGAAGAGAACATGTTTTCACAAATTTGAATTTTGAAAAAAACATTTAGTGTGATGGTCTGGCTACTAATTTATTCAGTAATATATGAGCTATCTGGCATACAATTATACCATTGGAAACTTTTCTTGAATACGAATTTGGTGATTTTTTGTAACATAATCCATGTTCAGCTGATGAATTTGATGGGAAAAGTTGAATTTTGAAATGCACGCATGCCATGTAAATTAGGATAGAGTAATATTTTTTATCCAAGCTGGATGGAGAAGATATATGTCAAAGTTGGGTGGAAAAAAGGCCCTTTGTTTGTCTTCATTGTGGAGCACAAAGCAATAGTATGAAGGTAGACTTATCAAGTTGAGTCATGGTGATTTGAATATGAGTCACATGGATTGTGTTATATTATTAAGTACTCCCTCCGTTCCGAATTACTCGTCATAGAAATGGATGTATCTGGATGTATTTTAGTTCTAGATACATCCACTTCTGTGACGAATAATTTAGAACGGGGGGAGTAGAAGATGATATTTCTGACAACACACTCATAAGCCGCATGTGCAATGTTGTGGATTACAATGTTTTTTTAAGCCGTGGCAACACATGGGCATACAACTAGTATATATAATAGGTGTTGGACTAGCTGTTTAGGCGTAGGTGAACTTGGTTAGCAAGTTGTAACAAAACCTCTATAATGTGAATGTGCAGCGCACCGGGCACCTACGGATGATGACACGCTTTCTTCTTTATTCTCTTTTTTGTTCATGTCAGGCAGGCGTAGCAGCTGTCGGACTGTGTTGTGGATTAAGTGGATAGGTAATGTGCATAATCTTCACATAGTCGTGTCTAACACGCAAAAGGTTCAAGCCAGTATCGAGCCCAATGGTTTGGCCCTTCAAGAGCTCAGGAAGTGGCGGAGCTACCATAAAAAAGTTGGACGGGCCAGATACTACATACTGTGTTATCAAACTGAAAATCAATGCATTGTTGTGAGCCGAGCTTCATATAAAATGTTTTTTGCTTCAGTCCTGGGCGGGCCATGGCCCATCCAGCCTTGCCGTACCTCCGTCAATGAGCTCAGGTTTCATCACTTCTAAAAATTTAAGCGCACACCTTCAGCTGTGGTCAGAGATTGGAGTCGAGTTCAGGTTCTGTGACTTGTTTTGTATAAAGCATCCCGCATGCTTTCAATTTGTGTTTTGTTTGTTGTAGCTGCTTCTCCTTGTTGTCCGTTGTGTTAATCCAAACTCATGTATGTTACTTCTGTGGGGAACACGTTTGGCTTCTTATGTACTGTACCTTCATTACCTTTCAATATTAGCTAGGTCTGAACAAGATAAAATGTTGACATTAGCACAACGGGACCAACAATTAGGAGAGAAAATTTGTAGGGGAAGAGACCACAAAGCAACAATATTACAGAAACCAAAATACATTAGCAAGTAAATACAATTTAATAGAGAATACTATGTACTTGCTTGAGAGTTGTGTGTGTTCATCTTAGGGAAATATGCTTCTACCTTTAATTTAGAATGAAGCAATCTGACATGAAGCTTCCTTATTTGTTTAGAGATAAACTCATGCTCCATCTGATCTGAATTAATTGACTCAACATATGTACAATGTATATATGACATTGTATAGCAGCTGCATCAATTACCTTGAATCAGAGGGAGTATTGCATTCTTCAAATATGGTGTGCAGCTATTTTAGAGTGAAGGAAAAAGAGACGTCTACAAAGGAGCTATATATCTTTTCTTTTTAGGACATATTGCTCATCTCCTAATAATACTTATTCATTTTATGATTTATGTGCATGTTATGTAGCCAACTTTAGCAGTTCTGTTGGGCTAATATAGTAGAGACTCATGCTACATAATGATAGAAAGAAGACACCGAAGGAAGTTTTGGAAGTGCTTCCAATTTAAGTATGCATCTTCTTGAATCCAAGTACCAGAACATTCATCTTTACCTGAAGGTATGGTCTGCTTCTAGCAACATTTATTTAGTTAATGCATCATTGAAGTGTTGAACCTCAAATTGAATATTTTTATCGATTATTGTGTCATCTATTTCAGGTTGTGATCATGCCTTCAACTTCTATTCTACCCCCTAAATTTTCATTATTGAGGTGCTGCAAATATTATGAAGAATCTGTGCCTGGGTGAAAGTCATAAATTATCCTTTTTGTTGTTGCTTCCTTGTATGTGTTTTTGTGTCAACGAATGATATTATCATGTCTTTGCAATTTTGTCCTCCATGCACTCTATCGCTCTTAGTGGAGGAGCATATAACGTGTTTTTTGCAGTCCTTTTCCAAGTTTTTATTAATCCATATTACATTTAGCCATGGGAGTTGATCGTAAGCATCCTTGTATTCCGGATCAGATATGTGAAGGTACTATGATTTTTTCCTTCATAAGATGGGGATTCATGCTTAAGTACTAATCATATATAGATTAATTGTTGCCTTCTTATACATAGAGAGAAAACCAAAAGTTTAAGGTTCCTCATATTGAAACGAGGCTTTTATCGCATGGCAATTACAACACAGAAACTCTTAGCAAAGCTGAGACGGGATGCAAGAAGGAAGAGAACATGTTTTCACAAATTTGAATTTTGAAAAAAACATTTAGTGTGATGCTCTGGCTACTAATTTATTCAGTAATATATGAGCTATCTGGCATACAATTATACCATTGGAAACTTTTCTTGAATACGAATTTGGTGATTTTTTGTAACATAATCCATGTTCAGCTGATGAATTTGATGGGAAAAGTTGAATTTTGAAATGCACGCATGCCATGTAAATTAGGATAGAGTAATATTTTTTATCCAAGCTGGATGGAGAAGATATATGTCAAAGTTGGGTGGAAAAAAGGCCCTTTGTTTGTCTTCATTGTGGAGCACAAAGCAATAGTATGAAGGTAGACTTATCAAGTTGAGTCATGGTGATTTGAATATGAGTCACATGGATTGTGTTATATTATTAAGTACTCCCTCCGTTCCGAATTACTCGTCATAGAAATGGATGTATCTGGATGTATTTTAGTTCTAGATACATCCACTTCTGTGACGAATAATTTAGAACGGGGGGAGTAGAAGATGATATTTCTGACAACACACTCATAAGCCGCATGTGCAATGTTGTGGATTACAATGTTTTTTTAAGCCGTGGCAACACATGGGCATACAACTAGTATATATAATAGGTGTTGGACTAGCTGTTTAGGCGTAGGTGAACTTGGTTAGCAAGTTGTAACAAAACCTCTATAATGTGAATGTGCAGCGCACCGGGCACCTACGGATGATGACACGCTTTCTTCTTTATTCTCTTTTTTGTTCATGTCAGGCAGGCGTAGCAGCTGCAGCCGTCTTGACGGGTACCACATTGACGGCACCGATGACGCCGGCCCGATCGACCGACTTTCGACGCGCGAGCAATGCCTCGGCCAGACCCTGCTTCCGCGAAGCTTCACGTGTAGGTCAGGGCCACCACCACCCTCGATCACGTCTCCATCGTCTCCGTCTCTGTCCATGCAATCCTTTCCTTTTACTACTTACGTGAATGCTTTGGTGGTCATGGCCTGATGCATGCAGAAATGCATTGCATGCTACTCCACTCCGGTGCAAGATTGGAATGATGACATGCTTTGCTTGCAGTGGAAGGCGTGCAGCTAGCTAGGCGCGGGGACTGAGTAAAGTCTGTAAACTGGTCCGTGGCACGCTAAAGTATATACATCCATTCCTCTAATCAGTTTCCATCTCAAAACATCGGTTTGATCATTAATCCTGTCACATGTCACATGTCACATGTATGAAGATGTGCATGTATGTTGTCCAGCCCTCCACATTGCCTCACAAGAACTTAACATGCTGCCCCATGCCACCATCTTTTACCGTGATTGTCCCTGGCCGCCAACCACAAGAACACTTCTCGGTGTGGGGCCGTGGGCTCCGGCTCATCTACCTTCAGTAGTTCACTTCCCTTCTCCACGACCACCACCATACGTGCTCGGCCATCAATGGAGTGGGAGCCCAAGCAGGAGGACCTCGGGGGCCTAGGCCTCTCCGGCATCTGCCGCGAGCTCCACCGGGTCGTCTTCCGCTCCATCATCGGCTACTCGGTGGCTGCCGCCCTTCCCTCCGCGCTTTTGCTCGCGCACGTCGCCACCTTCCGCGGCCTCCGTTCTCTCATCGACGCCGACCACCTCGGCGTCTGGTGGATCGCCCTCTTTCTCTTAGGCCTCATTTGATTGTTGGGCAGGAAAAAACCAGGGAAATAAATCCCCTAGGGGATATTCTCCTATGCTCACAAGATCCCTCCCACCACGTGGGAGAAGTTCCCACTGCTCTGGGTGCCCAAATGGCAACAAGGGGGAGGGAAGAAAGTCCCACATATAACACACAGACTTAGCCCTTCATCATACACAGATAACAATAGACTTGTACATATAAAATTTCACAGCCTTCATAGAAAATTCTACAGATAACAACTGGCAATAGATAAGAATTTCACAAATAATTCTAAAAAACACATACAATTTCAGAATTCCTGTAAACTAGAAAGAAATATTACAATTGATAACCATCAGTTCACCAAGGTTCAAATACCGGTCGGTCCACATTTCACTGCGACCAAGTGTTGGCCTAAACTGTTTTCACGTGCCATCATCGTTCAAGTTTGTTCACAACAATAAAAAAACTTGAATTATCAATTGCCATGTCAGAGGCAGAGGGACTTTTGAATAAGATTAATTGCAACGCAACGACCACTAGCCCTACTCGGGGCTTCTCTCCACTTCGCATCGACATGAGGTACCGCAACTTGATGATCACTGAACTACACAAAATTAAGTTAGCACTAGTTCACAGTTTCAAAAGACTATTTCTAAGTATATAAACAGATTAAGATGAAATGGTATTAACCAACATATTGTATGTGCAGTGTGCATAACAAAACCAAGACCACATTACTTGCGAAAAGAATATAATTTCTTCAATCTTCTTTGAAGATCTACAAAGTACTCAGATTCAGAATATCCTAAGAACCAGATTGTGCGAAATCATGTACATAAACATTGCCAACTGCTCCTCGACAGCAACACGCGACGTGCCCTTCAATAGTTCCTCTCTTTTAAGATAATCCACGATAGACTTAAAAATCTCAGGTTCCATCTGAAACTCAACCCTAGACCAATTCTCATGACCTTCTAATATTTCCTTAACCTTTGCAGCCCCAGATAAAGATGATGTGTCAACTGTATGCTTTTCCTCATAAAGGCAAGCATATAAAGCGGGAACCAAAAGGAAAAATAGTTCATCGTCTTCTTCTTGTTCTTGCAAGATAATCTAATTTTATTTCTCCTAGAATCCATCACTATTATACCCAATGAAAACAAAATTAATACAACAATAATAATTATAAATAAAGCACTAATAATACCATCTCTATGCTGCAAAGAAAGCTCAGGAGTGAATACAGAGATAATACCACTTCTATTGTGACATCTACATACATAATTAAGAGCAACAATTTTCTCATATACTAAAATAAGAACGCTTTCATTACTAGGCACAGAAAAATAACATCACAAGAGCAGTAGTTTTGCATAATTTAAGCTTCCTCAATGACCATGTCAAAAGGATGACTATGTCACATACCTTTCTTGCTCTGAGTGAAATCTTTCGAAAGGCACCAAGCAATTTTACACAAAGTCTTCAGATAAAGCCAACTTCTAATTTCAGAGCAGACCTACAAATCAGCACCTACTAGAAATCAATGGTCACTCATGAGTTAGACAAACCAAGCAAAATATATGTTCGATTCACAACCAAATAAGCTAGGATTGATCAAATGCAGCTGTGAGTACAGGACACATGTCATTCTTCCTGTATGCCACTCCATTTTTTAACTAAACAGAACACAATGAAATGACTCTATTACTGTACATGGTAAGCTAATATTCCTTTAGCAATTCAGGTGGTGAACCATAAATTGGAACATGCTGTTTCAGTTTGGAGCCAACATACATATGCACTAACGCACCAGGATGGTTGGATTAATATATGATCTGTGATGATAAGATAATACTCCAAGGTTTTGCCTGACAGATTAACAAACCAAATGGTTGCTCTTTTACACGCACTTTCAAGACCCTAGAATGTTTGGAATATAAGATACGACAAGATAAACAGAGTATCTCTTGAAAGGACATTTTGCACCAATCCTACCTCCTTGAATTAACCCACCCACAAACAAATTTGCCCTCTTCACAATATACTAGAACATTGTGCATATAGATTAGCATAACAGGGAGGTAAGGGTGGCTGTGCTCACTTGTGAGGTCAGGTTAGTTAGATGCACTGCAAAATGTTCGATGTTCTTCAGTACAGCTGCTCACTTGGGTACAAATTTCAGACAACAGAGAAGGTCCTTCGATCTGTATAGGCGCTCGTCAGTTCGTGTAGCAGAAAAGAAATCACCATGGCGAAGAAAAATGGTTAGTGGAAGAGGAGAAGGAGGGGATAGCCTTGGTCAGAAAGAGGAGGATGACCTCTGGGCAGAGACGAGATCCGGGAAGAGGGAGGATGATGACCCCGGTCGCCGTTGCCCCCGCCGGAGGAGCAAGTCGTGGAGGTGTAGGTGGTGATGCGTCGCCTCCGGTTGCCGGGCGGAGCCTTGGACGGAGGAGGGCGGAGCGTCACTCTCGGATCTTGTCGCCGCCGCCTCTCATTCGCGAGACCGAGAGAACGAGGGTTTCGTCCCCGACCACTGGAGGCGTGGAAGGCTCTCCCAGGGAAAAGGCGTGGAAAGGGTCGGGCTACCCCCATCTCGTGGGCCACCAAATGACCGGGTGGATCACCCCAGGGCTAGGTTGGCTCGTGGGTGTGTGATACGTACCCTCTCGTTTAGGGTTTCTGGCTCTGGCGGCGACTCCATCGCCGCCTGGAGATCTCATCAGATTATCTACCACCGGTTGGCTCCCTCGCTCAAGATCATCTTCCTGATCGGCTGGAGGGAGTTGGGTGCGGTCCTCTGGTGTTTCTTTTTTTCCCAGTCGACGAACCCTAGATGGCAGATCGAGCAGAGTCATCAGCTGCGGGCGGATCGGGGAAAAATCTTGAGGAACTGCTGCAGCACCTGGACCTCCAGGATGACGAACTTGATGATGTGGTCGTAGGGGAAGAGGGGGTAAAGAAGTATGAAGCGGATGCTAGGTGGTTGGCGATTGCGAAGGTGAATACTACCCGCACCTTCAGTTCGTCGGCGATGTTTGAGTGCATGAAATCGATCTGGTCGCTGGCACACGTCCCGACGTACAGGGAGGCGGGAGAAAATCTGTTCATCTTTCAGATGTTTTGTCTTGGGGATTGGAAGAAGGTAGTGCATGGAGGCCCTTGGCTTTTCAGGAGGATGGGGATGCTGATAGAAGACTACGATGGGAAGAAGGAGCCAAAATCCTTTGAATTTGATGGTTTGTACGTTTGGGTTCAGATCCATGATATACCAGAGCTCTACCGCAAGGCGGAGGTTGTTGATCAACTCGCCCGTCGTATTGGTAGGGTTAAAGAAGTGCAGCTCGCGCCTCGATTGTTCTATGGGGGGGATTATGTGAGAGTCAGAGCTAGGGTTCTTGTTAGCAAACCCCTAACTCGAGTCACGCCACTGAATGTCGCGGGAGAAGGAAGACTCCGTCTCCTGGTGAAATATGAGAAAATCCTGTACTTTTGCAAGGTTTGTGGTTTCATGGGCCATAACCACGAGGAATGTGGCGATGGTGTTTGGGAAGAGAAAGATAAGCAGTGGGGGAGCTGGATGCTGGCACGAAGAAGGGACGTTGCACCGGAGCAGTATGGTGGATGGGTTCCTCGAGGAGGCCGCTCAGGTGGCAGAGGAAGAGGTAGAACAGGGCGGGCTAGCAACACACGTCAGCAATCTCCACCACGCAAGCGCTCATCCCAGGATGCAGGTTTTGACTCGGCTGTGGAAGAACCAGAAGTTAAAAGCCCCCTCAAAGCTGGAGAGGTTAGGCAGGAAGTGCAAGCAAATGAATCGGTTCGTCGCAACCTGAACCTTGTGTTGAAGGATAGCGGAGTTGATGTTGAAGGGATGGAGAGGAGCAAGGCTCTAGCCACTACTGAGGCGTCCACAGCGGCAGTCCCACCGCCGCCCCCGGCTTATGTTTCTCCAAGGGATGCCAAGAAAGCAAAAAAGGCAGGATCACCAGTGAAGCAAGGAACAAATAAGATGGCGTTGTTGGCGGGCTCCTCGGCGGAGCACCGCCAAGCCCAATGAAAATCTTAAGCTGGAACTGTCGCGGGATAGGAGATCCTACGACAGTTCGTGAACTCCGCGACCTGGTGGAGCTTAGTTCACCATCTATTCTTTGCTTAGTTGAAACACAGTTACAAAAAAACCGTGTGGAAGGTCTTCGTTTCTCGTTAGGTTTTGATTCCAGTTTTGCTGTTGGTAGTAGTGGTCGAAGTGGAGGTATCTGTATCTTTTGGAAAAACTCGTTGAATGTTGAAATAAAGAATTTTTCGGAGTATCATGTGGACGCATGGGTGCTTGAACCAGGAAGGGAACAGTGGCGTCTTTCTTGTTTTTACGGAGAAGCAACAAGATCTCTCCGGTACAAAACTTGGAACACAACGACAAGGTTGAGAGGTGAGAGCACGCTTCCATGGATGTGCATTGGTGACCTCAACGAAATTCTGCGGCCCGAGGAACAATTTGGCCCAAATGAGCGTGACAGTGCATAGATTGAGGCTTTCAGAGAGGCTGTGGATATTTGTGGATTGGCTGATTTGGGTTATCGCGGATTGGATTGGACTTGGGAGAAGAAAGTGTCAAGAGGCTATTTTTGCAGGGTCAGGCTGGACAGAGCTTTGGGTACGGCTGAATGGTCGGCCCTCTTTCCGTTTGCCTCGGTGGAACACCTGACAGCGGCCAAATCTGAACACTGCCCTATCTTATTACAAACGGATCTTGTGGATTCGAGTGTGAGAGCAAAGCAGAAGCAGTTTCGCTATGAATGCATGTGGGAGCGTGATCCAAGTTTTAGGGATGTGGTAACTGAAGCTTGGAACACTTCTGGAAAGGCCAATACTGTTGCAGCTCTGTTTGAGAAACTTGCTTATGTGGCCGGTACACTATGTAAGTGGGGCCGAACCACCTTTGGTGCTGTTAGAACCGAGCTGCGGTCGCTTCGATCGAAACTTGCAGAACTCCGAGCCCTTCCCGACCGTGGGGGTCCATCGCCTGAAGAGGAACATGTAGAAGCCCGCATGTCCGAACTTTGCCTACGTGAGGAGATCATGTGGCGTCAACGGGCTTGCATTTAGTGGTTAGCGGAGGGAGATAACAATACCAAATTTTTTCATCGGAAGGCCAGTGCTCGCAAAGCTAGAAATCGCATCTGCGAGCTGGAACATGCAGATGGCATGGTTTGCGTGGATGATCAAGAGATGGCAAGCCTGGCAACAAATTTTTATAGCAATCTGTATGCCTCCGAAAACACGATCGGTATTGATGAGGTACTATCTCACATACCACCCAGAGTGGATGCTGCCATGAATGATATGCTTAACGCCCGTTATACAAACGCCGAGGTGAAAGCGGCTTTGTTCCAAATGTTTCCAACCAAGGCCCCCGGGCCCGATGGCTTTCCTGCACACTTCTTTCAGCGGCACTGGGAGTTGTGCGGCGATGAGGTGACGGATATGGTGCTACGTGTTCTAAAGGGAGAGGATTCCCCGGAGGAGATAAACAAAATGTTCAATGTGTTAATCCCCAAGATTGCAAGTCCAAAAAATTTAGGACAGTTTAGACCGATAAGCCTATGCAATGTGATCTTTAAGATCGCGTCAAAGGTGCTAGCTAATCGGCTAAAGCTCATTCTCCCCGATATCATCTCTGAGGAACAATCAACATTCGTACCGGGACGTCTTATCACGGATAACTTCATTTCTGCTTATGAGTGTCTCCATTACATGAAACGAAGGAAGGTAAAGGGTAACAGGTTCTGTGCTTTGAAACTAGATATGATGAAAGCTTATGATAGAATTGAGTGGAATTATCTTGAACGGATTATGCTAAAGCTAGGCATAAGTGCATGGTTCAAAGAGATTGTCATGAGGTGCGTCACATCAGTGTCTTTCTCTGTTATCTTCAATGGTGAAAGGCAAGAGGAGTTCAGTCCTTCCCGTGGTCTCAGGCAAGGTGACCCAATCTCCCCATATCTCTTTTTGTTGGCTGCCGAGGGTCTGTCATTTCTATTGAAGTCGACGGATCCAAATGAGAATGTTCGAGGCATCAAGGTGGCGGATGGCGCTCCGGAGGTAAATCACTTATTGTTTGCAGATGATAGCCTCTTATTTTTCAATGCCACTCCTGAGATGGCAATGAGGGTGAATTCTTTGCTGCAACGTTGCTGTGAGGCCTCTGGCCAGCGAATCAACATGGAAAAGTCATCAATCTTCTTCAGCAAGGGCTGTTCGGATTCTTTGAAGCAACAAGTGAAACAAATCTTAGACGTGCAGAACGAAAAACTGTCAGACAAATACCTTGGCCTTCCAGCAGATGTTGGTAGAGCAAAGGAAGGGTCTTTTAAGTATCTAAAAGATCGCATATGGAAGCATGTGCAAGGCTGGATGGAGAAGGCGCTATCGGTCGGTGGTAAGGAAGTGTTAATCAAATCAGTTGCGCAGGCGATCCCTACTTATTCCATGGCTTGTTTCAAACTACCTCGAGGCCTTTGTCAGCACATCAATGGTTTGTTGCGGAAATTCTGGTGGGGATCTAAAAAAGGCGAGAGGAAGACTGCTTGGGTTTCATGGGAAGTCATGTCACAGCCTAAGAGTATGGGTGGTATGGGCTTCCGCGATATTGAGCTCTTCAACTTGGCGCTGCTTTCTCGGCAAGCATGGCGGCTGCTGACTCAGCCGGATTCCCTCAGCGCCAGGATCCTTCAAGCGGTATACTACCCATCTTCTTCAATTCTCGAAGCAGAGTTAGGGAAGAACCCATCACAAGTATGGTGATCCATCATCGAGGGGCGGGATGCACTTAAGTTGGGCCTTCTGAAGCGCATCGGTTCGGGAGAGCGGACCAACATTTGGCATGGTAATTGGATCCCCCGTGACCATAAGCTTCGGCCGGTTTGCCCGAAATCCCAGAACCCCCCCCCCCCAACTTGTTTCTGAACTTATCAACCCGGTCACCTGCACATGGAATGGTGTGATGCTACGTGAACATCTGTACCCGATGGACGTTGAGGCAGTCCTCAATATTCCACTTAGCAGCAAGGTCCAGGAGGATTTCTGGTCGTGGCATTATGAGAAAAGAGGGATCTTCACAGTGAGTTCAGCTTACAAACTACTTGCAGCGACAAAGAAGCAACGCACGGACTGGTTGGAGCACAACGATGGTCACTCAAATGTCGTAGCCGATAGTCGTTCATGGTGCAAACTCTGGGGCGCGGCGGTGCCCTCAAAAGTCTGTGTTTTTGCCTGGAGGTTAGCCAAATCATCCATACCTACAGGGCCTGTCCGACAACACAGAAACATGAGTGATTCCGCTGAATGTAGCATCTGTCACGCGGCGGTGGATACTTGGAGGCACGCCCTTTTTGACTGCCATTTGGCTCGCTGTGTTTGGGCTCTTTCTGATGAGGATATCACTGGAACCATCATCTCCAACCGTACGGACGATGCTAAACTGTGGATGTTCTGGTTAGTTGACACTCTCCCCACGGCGAATTTGGCACGTGTGCTTGTAACAATGTGGGCGATATGGTGGGCGAGACGTCGAGCTATCCATGACGAGCAGTTCCAGAGCCCCCTCAGTACCCATATCTTCATTACCAAAATTTTGGCGGAGCTTGATCAGATTCCAGAAATGGGGGCACGTACCAGGGACCTGCATGCACAATCCAAGAACCTGCATGTAAGGCCCAGGGGCATGCATGCAATGCCCATGGACCCGCATGTAGCGACTTCAGATGCTGTAAAGCCAGCACGCTGTGCATGGCTGCCGCTGATGAAGCTATGTACCTAGGGTAGGGGCATGGACCTGTCCTAAGTACCCTACCCAAGGACATCCCTAGAAGAAGTCACCTTTCAATCAACTTGGAGGTATCCCATTCGACGGATTCAAGACACTCGACCACGAAGCAATCACTCGACCAAGATCCAACCACTCGACTGCCAGGAGATCTAAAGTCACCCTGCACGCAAACGGTCGGTCATTAAGTAGCTTTTATGGTCATCATAGCACTTTATTAGGGGCGTTACCAGTAACCCCCAATATTAATGTACTTTAAACCCTGCATTACTGAGGGCTGGAGGGGCCTGGCGAACTCTATATAAGCCACCCCCCTCAGTATCAAGGGTTCGCACCCCTGTTATTCACACACACAAAATTCAGTCGACCGCCTCCGGGCACCGAGACGTAGGGCTGTTACTTCCTCTGAGAAGGGCCTGAACTCGTAATCCTCGTGTGTTTACAACTCCTCCATAGCTAAGATCTAGCCTCTCCATACATACCCCCCTACATCATTGTCAGAGTCAGAACCACGACAGTTGGCGCCCACCGTGGGGCTAGGAGTCTTAGCGCCTAGTTGGAGAAGTTGCGATTTTTTCCGATCTCTTTGATCATGGTTTCAGACGGAGCTTTAGTGGAGGGCCGCGAGATCCGTCTCGGCGCGCTCATGTTCATCGCCGACGACTCCGCTTGGCTTTAGGAGGCTCCACTTGACGTCGACGCGCTCCCCGTCCGCGGGGCGACGCACTTTCGCGCATGCGTCCGTGGTGTCCTCCTGCGGCAGCCGTCGACCCAGTATCGGTCGGCTCCTGTGGCATCTCCCTGCCCTGTTTCTCGCCAGCGCAGGCGCTCCGGTCGGTCGAGGCTTCAAAGGTGGGTGAGGCATGCGGTGGCCCGCCAGTCGGCCACCCCACAAGTCGCGGCAATCGAGCCTGACGAATCCCTCTACGGCCTGTTCGACCTGTCGACTGGCTCCACAGAGACCGCATCCAAATGCGACAGCTGTGACCCAGCTGCAGAGGTTCTGGTGATTGATGGGCCACACAGTCCTCCCGGTTTCCTCCGCACTGACGGAGGCGCGGATGGGGGTGACCCATCGCGTCCTCACGAGGAGTATCTCCCCGAGCCTCTCACGTCGTTGCAGCGGGAGGAGCTTCGCCGCCGGAACATGGATGCACTCCACACTCTTATCGTTGGAGAAACCCCTGAGGCCCGAGCCTTGGAGGACGCACGCTTGGCTAACTTGGCCGAGCGCACTCGACTGGAGAATCTCCAGCGAATACTCGACGAGCGAGCGCGTCAACGGGCTCCAGAATCCAGTCGACGTCAACTCTTTCCGCCCCCGCAGGTATATCGTACTCCGATTCAGAATTTGGCGGCTGCGGCCCGTATAGCAAAGTCGATTCAGCCCTCCCAGTCAGAGGCTGGCAGAGGCTTGTTGCAAATCAGAGCGTTGCTCCGGGCAGCGGGAGACCAGAATTCCGCTGTTTCTCAGTTGCAAAACAGGATCCACAGTCGATCCGTTGTAGCGGATACAGTCCAGTCGGCTCACAGCCCAAGATCGCCTCTGAGGCATGAGGGACGTGGAGACCGGCGTGATCAGTACAGAAGGAATGAGCAGTATGATTACCGATTCGATCGTGATGATCGACGTCGAGTGCCAACCCCTCCCCCGAGGAGTGGATCATATGTGCCTCGACAGCAGGATGACAGACACCCTCATAGTGTTGGGCGAAGAATTCTAGTCGACCCCAGGGAACCAGGCTTTGATGCGAGGTCCATTCTCGTTCAAGGTTTGGTCGACAGGAATAGAGCTCACCGAGAAGGCCACGACAGAGATGCGCCTACCAGTAGCAGAGTATATGTTTCAGGGCCGGAGTGTTTCAGTTGAGCCATCAGAGCCGCTGTAATTCCTCCCAACTTCAGGTTGGCGACTGGAGTTAGTAAGTTCATCGGTGAGTCCAAGCCCGATACTTGGCTCGAAGATTACCGCGTGGCTGTCCAGATTGGCGGTGGGAATGATGAGGTAACCATGAAGCATTTGCCTCTCATGTTAGAAGGCTCGGCCAGAGCGTGGCTGAATCAGTTAGCACCCAACAGCATTTACACTTGGGAGGATCTCTCTCGAGTGTTTGTCACCACATTTGAAGGAACATGCAAGTGACCTGCAGGCCTTATGGAATTGCGGTCTTACGTGCAGAAACCGAATGAAACTCTTAGGGATTACATCCAGAGGTGGATCACATTGCATCACACAGTTGAAAATGTACCAGATCATCAAGCAGTGTGTGCCTTTAAAGAAGGCGTTAAGTACAGAGAATTGAATCTGAAGTTCGGTCGAACCGGAGAGATGTCTCTGAATCGGATGATGGAGATTGCCACCAAATACACTAATGGTGAAGATGAGGATCGACTCCAGAGTGGCAAGCATAAAGCAGTCGCCCAGGAAACCGGAGGAAATTCTAGTCGGAAATAGAAGCGGAAAGCCGAGCCAGCCGCTCCTGGGGAGGCCCTGGGCGTAACCCAGGGAAAATTTAAGGGAAAACCCAAAGGACCTTGGAACCCCAACAAAGTTAAAGACCAAGATGGAAATGATGTTTTGGATCTACCGTGTCACATCCACACCAAGAAAGATGAAGAGGGTAAACTCATTTACCCAAAGCATACCACTCGACAGTGTTGGCTTCTGATCCAGTAGTTTCAGGGCAAGCAATCCAAAGATAAGGAAAAGGAGTCAGACAAAGTTGAGGACAGGGAAGATAGTGACGATGGGTATCCCCAGGTCAATTCCACCCTGATGATTTTTGCTGATGTTGAGAGCAAAAGTCGACTGAAGGTTATTAACCGTGAGGTAAATATGGTTGCTCCGGCAACACCCAATTATCTGAAGTGGTCCCAGACTGCCATCACATTCGACCAGTCTGATCACCCTACGCACATTGCCACCCCTGGGAGGCAAGCTTTGGTGGTCGACCCAGTTGTCGAAGGCACTCGACTGACCAAAGTCCTGATGGATGGAGACAGCGGTTTGAACATACTGTATGCAGAAACATTGAAAGGGATGGGCATTCCGATGTCCAGGCTCAGTACCAGTAACATGAGTTTCCATGGAGTCATTCCTGGGAAGAAAGCCGAGTCACTCGGCCAAATTGCTCTTGATGTGGTTTTCGGTGATTCCAAGAATTACCGCAAGGAAAAGTTGACATTCGAAGTTGTGGATTTCCAAAGTGCTTATCACGCTATTTTGGGCAGGCCAGCTTATGCACGCTTCATGGCTCGACCATGTTATGTGTACCTCAAATTGAAGATGCCTGGTCCCAAAGGTGTGATCACTGTTACAGGCAATCAGAAGAAAGCAGAAGAGTGTTTTCAGAAAGGCTGAAAGATTGCTGACGCTCAGATGGCAGTGATCGAGCTGCAAGAGTATCAGAAGACTGCAGATTCTAGTGAGTTGCTACGAGCTAAGAAGCCTGCTTCAGAATCAGCTTTTCAGTCGTCCGGTGAAATGAAGGCAGTTCACATTCACCTGACCGATCCAAACGCTGCTCCGACTCACATCTCAACAACGGTCAACTCCAAATAGGAAGAAGCGCTCATCCAGTTCCTTCGTGAGAACTGGGACATCTTCGCATGGAAGCCTGCTGACATGCCTGGAGTTCCCAGGGGGCTGGCTGAGCACCGTCTACGAGTCGACCCAAAATTTAAACCTGTGAAAAAACATCTTCGACGATCCGCCGTCCAGAAGAGGAAGGCCATTGGCGAGGAGGTGGCTCGGCTCTTAGCAGTGGAGTTCATCCGAGAAATTTACCACTCCGAGTGGCTCGCCAATGTTGTCATGGTCCCCAAGAAGGACAAGTCACTTCGCATGTGCATTGATTTCAAGCATATCAATTGAACCTGCCCGAAAGATCATTTTCCTCTCCCCCGCATCGACCAGATAGTCGACTCGACTGTGGGATGTGAGCGTTTGTCTTTTCTAGACGCCTATTCCGGGTACCATCAGATCCGTCTGTACGGGCCCGACGAGATCAAAACAGCTTTCATCACTCCATTCGGGTGCTTCTGTTATGTCACCATGCCGTTCGGCCTCAAGAATGCCAGAGCCACGTTCACGAGGATGATTCAGAAGTGTTTGCTCACTCAAATCAGTCGGAATGTGGAGGCATACATGGATGATATTATGGTCAAGTCACGGAAGGGTTCCGACCTGCTGACTGACCTTGCTGAAACCTTTGCCAACCTCAGGAGGTATGATATCGTGCTCAATCCGTCAAAGTGCACATTCGGAATTCCAGGTGGGAAGTTACTCGGTTTTCTCGTTTCCGAACGGGGAATCGACGCCAATCCTGAAAAAATTGGTACTATACTCCGGATGAAACGTCCTGTGCGTGTGCATGACGTCCAGAAGCTTACAGGATGCTTGGCCGCTTTAAGTCGATTCATCTCTCGCCTCGGTGAAAAGGCATTGCCTCTTTACCGACTGATGAAGAAGTCTGACAAGTTCGAGTGGACTCCAGAAGCTGATGCAGCATTTACAGAGCTCAAAGCTCTGCTCTCCACCCAGCCGGCGCTTGCTGCCCCAATCAGCAAGGAGCCTTTGCTGATTTACATTGCAGCCACAAGACAAGTTGTTAGTACAGTACTTACAGTCGAGTGGGAAGAAGAAGGAAAGGCCTTCAAAGTTCAGCGCCCAATATATTATGTTTCTGAAGTTTTGACTCCTTCAAAGCAAAGATATCCTCATTAACAGAAGCTTGTACATGGGATTTATATGACCACGAAGAAGGTTGCACATTACTTCTCTGATCATTCCATTACAGTCGTCAGTGACGCTCCACTATCAGAGATTTTGCACAACAGAGATGCAACTGGTCGAGTGGCCAAATGGGCGATTGAACTTCTTCCCCTAGATATCAAGTTTGAGGCAAAGAAAGCTATCAAGTCCCAAGCAATTGCTGATTTCGTCGCCGAGTGGATCGAACAGCAACTTCCGACTCAAGTTCACTTGGAGCACTGGACCATGTTCTTCAATGGATCTAAGATGCTGAATGGTTCCGGTGCTGGGGTAGTATTGGTTTCCCCCCGAGGAGATAAGCTTAGATATGTTCTCCAGATTCACTTCGATTCCTCCAATAACGAAGCAGAATATGAAGCACTTTTGTATGGGTTGCGCATGGCCATTTCACTCGGCGTCCGTTGCCTCATGGTCTATGGCGACTCAGATTTGGTGGTTAATCAGGTGATGAAGGAGTGGGACGTCAGAAGTCCAGCTATGACTAGTTATTGCAATGCAGTGAGAAAGTTAGAGAAGAAATTCGAGGGATTAGAGCTTCATCACATCCCCCGACTGAAAAATCAAGCGGCTGATGATTTGGCAAAGATAGGCTCCAAGAGAGAAGCCATCCCCAGCAATGTGTTTTTGGAACACATCCACTCGCCATCAGTCCAAGAAGATCCTTTTACAGATGCAGCCCCGCAGCCAAAGAGTGCCACAGATCCGACTGAAGTTGAAATTCCGACAGTGGTCGACCTAATCATGGAAGTTTTGGCAATCACCCCCGACTGGACGATACCATACATCGCGTATATCCTGAGAAAGGAACTCCCGGAGGATGAAGAAGAGGCTCGACAGATCGTCCGTCGATCCAAGGCCTTTACAGTCATAAAGGGACAGTTGTATAGAGAAAGCGCGACTGGAGTCGGTCAGAAGTGTATAACACCAGAAGAAGGTCAGATAATCCTTGATGATATCCACTCGGGGACCTGTGGTCATCATGCGTCCTCTCGGACCATTGTGGCTAAAGCATACCGAGCGGGATTTTACTGGCCAAGAGCGAATGAAATGGCAAAAGAGATAGTCGACAAGTGTGAAGGGTGCTAGTTCTACTCCAACATGTCGCACAAGCCTGCATCAGCTCTGAAGACCATTCCACTCGTCTGGCCCTTTGCTGTTTGGGGACTGGACATGGTTGGCCCATTGAGAACAGGCAGGAGCGGTTTCACACATGTGCTTGTGGCAGTCGATAAGTTTACCAAATGGATTGAAGCTAAGCCTATCAAGAATCTTGATACTTGCACTGCTATCAGTTTCGTCAGGGAGTTAACATTCAGATATGGAGTCCCGCATAGCATCATCACCGACAATGGGTCAAACTTTGATTCAGACAAGTTTAGAGCTTTTTGCGCCTCTCAAGGCACATGAGTCGACTACGCATCGGTCACCCACCCCCAGTCGAATGGACAAGCAGAAAGGGAAAATGGTCTGATTCTCAAAGGACTAAAGCCTCGGCTGATGCATGATCTCAAGCACACATCAGGCGCTTGGGTCGACGAGCTTCCCTTAGTTCTGTGGGGATTGAGGACCACCCCGAATCGGTTGATTGGAAGAACGCCGTTCTTTCTGGTTTAGGGAGCGGAAGCAGTCCTGCCGAGTGATCTGCTTCACAATGCACCCCGAGTCGAGCTTTATACCGAAGATGAAGCAGAACAAGCCCGGCAAGACGCAGTCGACCTCCTGGAAGAAGAAAGAGAAATGGCTATGATCCGATCGACCATTTATCAGCAAGACTTGCGTCGATTCCGTGCCAGAAATGTGAAGAGTTGAGCCTTCCAAGAAGGAGATTTGGTCCTCCGAGTGGATCAACAGAAACCACACAAGCTCGCTCCTACTTGGGAAGGTCCCTTCATCGTCACCAGAGTCCTCCACAATGGAGCGTATCACCTTTACAATGTCGATCGCCAGATCAATGAGCCACGAGCTTGGAATGCAGAACTGCTCCGCCCCTTTTACACTTGAATCCTCACTCGGATGAGATGTAATAAGAAAAACTTCTGTAGTCTATTTATCAAAGACAAGAGTGTTACAATTTTTCCTATAATTGTTGTCGCTTTTGTTTGCGTGTGAAATCCCCTAGTGGGTGGCTTAGCTGCGAATCCGTTTCGCCTAAGTTTGTAAAAAAATCCTACCGAGTGGTGAGCCAGACTCCCACTCGGAGGCTTAGCTGCAGCCCAGTGCTCGCCTAAGTGTTTAAAAATCCTACCGAGTGGCGAGCCAGACTCCCACTCGGAGGCTTAGCTGCAGCCCAGTGCTCGCCTAAGTGTTTAAAAATCCTACCGAGTGGTGAGCCAGACTCCCACTCGGAGGCTTAGCTGCAGCCCAGTGCTCGCCTAAGTGTTTAAAAATCCTAC
>NC_041380.1:77007549-77025403 GCF_002162155.2 Triticum dicoccoides
CCCAGTCCTCGCCTAAGTATTTAAAAATCCTACCGAGTGGTGAGCCAGAATCCCACTCGGAGGCTTAGCTGCAGCCCAGTGCTCGCCTAAGTGTTTAAAATCCTACCGAGTGGAGAGCAAACCTCCCACTCGGAGGCTTAGCTGCAGTCCAGTACTCGCCTAAGTTTGAAAAAATCCTACCGAGTGGAGAGCAGACCTCCCACTCGGGGGCTTAGCTGCAGTCCAGTACTCGCTTAAGTTTGAAAAAATCCTACCGAGTGGAGAGCAGACCTCCCACTCGGGGGCTTAGCTGCAGTCCAGTACTCGCCTAAGTTCGGAAAAATCCTACCGAGTGGAGAGTAGACCTCCCACTCGGGGGCTTAGCTGCAGTCCAGTACTCGCCTAAGTTCTTAAAATCCTACCGAGTGGAGAGCAGACCTTCCACTCGGGGGCTTAGCTGCAGCCCAGTGCTCGCCTAAGTACGGAACACATCCCAATCCGCAAGGACGACGAGGTGCAAATCGACTGCCACCTTCTCCTTCGGAGCTGCACCACAAATAGAAAGTTATTTCGAGTGAAGAACAAGTTCCACTCGACAGCTAATTCATGAAGATATTCAACGATAAATCAAGTTCAGATAGGATCCAAAGGTCCTAGACCGCAGATCAAAGTACTCGAGCCTCCATCTCGACAGAGTTTAACGGTTACAAAATCCACTCAGCATTCCGAGGCAAATTAAAAGTGAAGCATAAAAGTTTTTATTCCTCAGGCGGAGGACTGGAAGGGGCGACGAACTCATCCAAGTCGATCCCGTCTGCAATGCGAGTGGCAGCAGCAATGAAAGTCTCCATGAAGTCTTGAAAGTTGTGCTTCCTGGTATTGGCAACTTGGATGGCAGCCAACTTTTCTTCTCGCGCCTCCTTGCAGTGGACGCGGACCAGAGACAAAGCGACGTCAGCGCCACATCTAGCAGAAGATTTCTTCCATTCCACCATTCGACCTGGGACTTCATTCAGTCGAGTCATCAGGGACTCGAGGTCATTCTGAAGCGTCGTCCTAGGCCAGAGCGACGTGTCGATCCGCGACATTGCAACCTTCAACCGAGCAAGATAGTCAACAACACCGGCAACACGAGATTCCAGTCGGAGCACGTTCATAGCAGCCTCGTCCTTCACTGGAGAATTGATGGGGTCCAAGTCTGTCTCCACTCGATTGGTCTCCTCTTCGAAGTTCTGGCAGAATTCTATAAACACAATTCAAGGATAAGTCAGTGGCTCTACGCAGGTTTGGTAACTGCAAGTCAGTCGGGCCGGAGTAATTACCCTCGAGCATGACGAACAGCTTCTTGGCGAGTCCACCGAGATAAGCCTCCAGATCGTTCCTCTTCCCCGCCAGTTCACTTGCCTTGTCATTCAGAGCTATATTGCCATTCTTCAGACGGCTGACCTCTCGATTAGCCGCGTCGAGAGCAGTTTTCAGCCTAGAGTTTTCCTTTTCAAGAGTACCGACTGAAGCCAGTTTTTCTTCAGCAAGCTTCATTTTGTTCAGGGCCTCCTTCTGCGCTTCGGCAAGGTCTTGATCCTTCTTCTTCAGAGCCTCCTCCATTTTGTCTGCGAAACAGCAAGTGAGATCAACATCGAGGACGTCCAAAAAGAAAGGACAGTCGACAAAAGCTCACCAGCCATACCTTTTGTTTCGTCCCTCGCCTTCTGCAAGTTCTCCTGAGCAAGCTTCAAGTCAAGGTTCAGCTGGATCTGTTTGTTCTCCAACTCAGTGTAGCGAGCCACAAGTTCGCAGGATTTCTGCAAAAAATCAGTCGACAGACATCCAAGATAAGTTGCTTCTGAGTAACCAAGAGACAATGATGGCGTTTCTAAGACTACAGACGAATCAAAAACATTCGACAATAGTCTCAGGGACTACACCCAGTGGGTGCACTCAGCGTGCCTCCACTGGTTCGACAAAAAAAATCGACTGCCCCAGTCGACCGTGTACAGTTCCATTCGACATGGCCTGACCAGACCGAGTGAGGAAGTTCAGCTAAAGCAACACAATATAAAGACTACAGTCGACTGCCAGCACTCCACCGTAGTCTCGGGGACTACACCCAATGGGTGCACTTAGCGTGCCCCCACTCGTCAAAAAGATTAATAGACACACCCAGTGGGTGTACAGATATAAAGATCTTCGAAAAAGAGATCCTTCAGATAGCATATCCTAACAGAACAAGCGGTGAATCGACTGACCTAGACGTTGCTCTGAAGAGCTGAACTCGCGTCATAAGCTGCTTGGCTGGCGTCCCGAACCACCTTCACTTGCTCCATCATGATCCCCGCCTAGCGTATAGCCTCTTTAGCGGCACCCACTTGGTCCTCAGGGACGTGGTGTGTGGCAAAAAGCGAAGGCGGATTTGCAGTCGACGTTGAAGGCCAGACACTCGTCAGAGGTTCAGCGAAGGTCACAGAAGCCCGAGTGGTATCACCACCCTCCCGGACTACGGCCTCAGGCGCCGGAGTAGTTTGTGAAGGAAATATGCCCTAGAGGCAATAATAAAGTTATTATTTATTTCCTTATATCATGATAAATGTTTATTATTCATGCTAGAATTGTATTAACCGGAAACATAATACATGTGTGAATACATAGACAAACAGAGTGTCACTAGTATGCCTCTACTTGACTAGCTCATTAATCAAAGATGGTTATGTTTCCTAACCATAGACAAAGAGTTGTTATTTGATTAATGGGATCACATCATTAGATGAATGATCTGATTGACTTGACCCATTCCGTTAGCTTAGCACTTGATCGTTTAGTATGTTGCTATTGCTTTCTTCATGACTTATACATGTTCCTATGACTATGAGATTATGCAACTCCCGTTTGCCGGAGGAACACTTTGTGTGCTACCAAACGTCACAACGTAACTGGGTGATTATAAAGGAGCTCTACAGGTGTCTCCAATGGTACATGTTGGGTTGGCGTATTTCGAGATTAGGATTTGTCACTCCGATTGTCGGAGAGGTATCTCTGGGCCCTCTCGGTAATGCACATCACTTAAGCCTTGCAAGTGTTGCAACTAATGAGTTAGTTGCAGGATGATGTATTACGGAACGAGTAAAGAGACTTGCCGGTAACGAGATTGAACTAGGTATGGGATACCGACGATCGAATCTCGGGCAAGTAACATACCGATGACAAAGGGAACAACGTATGTTGTTATGCGGTCTGACCGATGAAGATCTTCGTAGAATATGTAGGAGCCAATATGAGCATCCAGGTTCCGCTATTGGTTATTGACCGGAGACGTGTCTCGGTCATGTCTACATTGTTCTCGAACCCGTAGGGTCCGCACGCTTAAGGTTTCGATGACAGTTATATTATGAGTTTATGAGTTTTGATGTACCGAAGTTAGTTCGGAGTCCCGGATGTGATCACGGACATGACGAGGAGTCTCGAAATGGTCGAGACATAAAGATTGATATATTGGACGGCTATATTCGGACACTGGAAGTGTTCCGGAGAAGTTTCGAATAAAACCGGAGCACCGGGGGGTTAATGGGCCTCATGGGCCTAAAGTGGAGAAGAGGAGGGGCTGCCAGGGCAGGCCGCGCGCCCCCTCTCCCCCTAGTCCAAATTGGACAAGGAGGGAGGGGCGGCGCCCCCCCTTTTTCCTTCTCTCCTTCCCCCTCTCCTACTTGGACAAGGAAAGGGAGGGGAGTCCTACTCCCGGTAGGAGTAGGACTCCTCCTGCGCGCCTCCTACTAGGGCCGGCCGCACCCCCCCTTGGATCCTTTATATACGGAGGCAAGGGGCGCCCCTAGACACACAAGTTGATCCACGTGATCATATTCTTAGCCGTGTGCGGTGCCCCCTTCCATCATAGTCCTCGATACTATTGTAGCGGTGCTTAGGCGAAGCCCTGCGAGGGTAGTACATCAAGATCGTCACCACGCCGTCGTGCTGACGGAACTCTTCCCCGACACTTTGCTGGATCGGAGTCCGGGGATCGTCATCGAGCTGAACGTGTGCTAGAACTCGGAGGTGCCGTAGTTTCGGTGCTTGATCGGTCGGGCCGTGGAGACGTACGACTACATCAACCAAGTTAGCGCTTCCGTTGTCGATCTACAAGGGTACGTAGATCACACTCTCCCCCTCTCATTGCTATGCATCACCATGATCTTGCGTGTGCGTAGGAATTTTTTTGAAATTACTACGTTCCCCAACAGTGGTATCAGAGCCTAGGTTTTATATGTTGATGTTATATGCATGAGTAGAACACAAGTGAGTTGTGGGCGATATAAGTCATACTGCTTACCAGCATGTCATACTTTGGTTCGGCGGTATTGTTGGACGAAGTGGCCCGGACCGACATTACGCGTACGCTTACGCGAGACCGGTTCTCCCGACGTACTTTGCACATAGGTGGCTTGCGGGTGACAGTTTCTCCTACTTTAGTTGAACCGAGTGTGGCTACGCTCGGTCCTTGTGAAGGTTAAAACAGCACCAACTTGACAAACTATCGTTGTGGTTTTGATGCGTAGGTAAGATTGGTTCTTGCTTAAGCCCGTAGCAGCCACGTAAAACATGCAACAACAAAGTAGAGGACGTCTAACTTGTTTTTGCAGGGCATGTTGTGATGTGATATGGTCAAGACATGATGCTAAATTTTATTGTATGTGATGATCATGTTTTGTAACCGAGTTATCGGCAACTGGCAGGAGCCATATGGTTGTCGCTTTATTGTATGCAATGCAATCGCGCTGTAATGCTTTACTTTATCACTAAGCGGTAGCGATAGTCATGGAAGCATAAGATTGGCGAGACGACAACGATGCAACGATGGAGATCAAGGTGTCGCGCCGGTGACGATGGTGATCATGACGGTGCTTCGGAGATGGAGATCACAAGCACAAGATGATGATGGCCATATCATATCACTTATATTGATTGCATGTGATGTTTATCTTTTATGCATCTTATCTTGCTTTGATTGACGGTAGCATTATAAGATGATCTCCCACTAATTATCAAGAAGTGTTCTCCCTGAGTATGCACCGTTGCGAAAGTTCTTCGTGCTGAGACACCACGTGATGATCGGGTGTGATAGGCTCTACGTTCAAATACAATGGGTGCAAAACAGTTGCACACGCAGAATACTCAGGTTATACTTGACGAGCCAAGCATATATAGATATGGCCTTGGAACACGGAGACCGAAAGGTCGAGCGTGAATCATATAGCAGATATGATCAACATAGCGATGTTCACCAATGAAACTACTCCATCTCACGTGATGATCGGACATGGTTTAGTTGATTTGGATCACGTAATCACTTAGAGTATTAGAGGGATGTCTATCTAAGTGGGAGTTCTTAAGTAATATGATTAATTGAACTTAAATTTATCATGAACTTAGTCCTGGTAGTATTTTGCAAATTATGTTGTAGATCAATAGCTCGCGTTGTTGCTTCCCTGTGTATATTTTGATATGTTCCTAGAGAAAATTGTGTTGAAAGATGTTAGTAGCAATGATGCGGATTGGATCCGTGATCTGAGGTTTATCCTCATTGCTGCACAGAAGAATTATGTCCTTGATGCACTGCTAGGTGACGGACCTATTGCAGGAGCAGATGCAGACGTTATGAACATTTGGCTAGCTCAATATGATGACTACTTGATAGTTTAGTGCACCATGCTTAATGGCTTAGAATCGGGACTTCAAAGACGTTTTGAACGTCATTGAGCATATGAGATGTTCCAGGAGTTGAAGTTAATATTTCAAGCAAATACCTGAGTTGAGAAATATGAAGTCTCCAACAAGTTCTATAGCTAAAAGATGGAGGAGAATCGCTCAACTAGTGAGCATCTGCTTAGATTGTCTGAGTACTACAATCGCTTGAATCAAGTGGGAGTTAATCTTCCAGATAAGATAGTGATTGACAGAATTCTCTAGTCACCATCACCAAGTTAGTAGAACTTCGTGATGAACTATGATATGCAAGGGATAACGGAAACGATTCCCAAGCTCTTCGTAATGCGGAAATTGACGAAGGTAGAAATCGAGAAAAACATCAAGTGTTGATGGTAGACAAGACCACTAGTTTCAAGAAAAGGGCAGAGGGAAGAAGGGGAACTTCAAGAAGAATAGCAAGCAAGTTGCTGCTCAAGTGAAGAAGCCCAAGTCTGGTCCTAAGCCTGAGACTAAGTGTTTCTACTACAAAGGGACTGGTCACTGGGAGCGGAACTACCCCAAGTGATTGGCAGATAAGAAGGATGGCAAAGTGAACATAAGTATATTTGATATACATGTTATTGATGTGTACTTTACTAGTGTTCATAGCAACCCCTCAGTATTTGATACTAGTTCAGGTGCTAAGATTAGTAACTCGAAACGGGAGTTGCAGAATAAACAGAGACTAGTTAAGGGTGAAGTGATGATGTGTGTTGGAAGTGGTTCCAAGATTGATATGATCATCATCGCAGAATCCCTATACTTTCGAGATTAGTGTTGAACCTAAATAAGTGTTATTTGGTGTTTGCGTTGATCATGAATATGATTTGATCATGTTTATTGCAATACGGTTATTCATTTAAGTTAGAGAACAATTGTTGTTCTGTTTACATGAATAAAACCTTCTATGGTCATACACACCAACGAAAATGGTTTGTTGGATCTCGATTGTAGTGATACACATATTCATAATATTGAAGCCAAAAGATGCAAAGTTAATAATGATAGTGCAACTTATTTGTAGCACTGCCGTTTAGGTCATATTGGTGTAAAGCGCATGAAGAAACTCCATGCTGATGGGATTTTGGAATCACTTGATGCTTGCGAACCATGCCTCATGGGCAAGATGACTAAGACTCCGTTCTCCAGAGCGGGCAACTGACTTATTGGAAATAATACATACTGATGTATGCGGTCCGATGAGTGTTAAAGCTCACGGCAAGTATCGTTATTTTCTGAACTCACGGATGATTTGAGCAGATATGGGTATATCTACTTGATGAGACATAAGTCTGAAACATTTGAAAAGTTCAAAGAATTTCAGAGTGAAGTGGAAAATCATCGTGACAAGAAAATAAAGTTTCTACGATCTGATCGCGGAGACAAATATTTGAGTTACGAGTTTGGTCTTCAATTAAAAAATGTGGAATAGTTTCACAAACTCATGCCACATGGAACACCTCAGCATAATGGTGTGTCCGAACGTCATAACCGTACTTTATTGGATATAATGCAATCTATGATGTCTCTTACCGATCTACCACTATCGTTTTGGGGTTATGCATTAGAGACAGCTGCATTCACGTTAAAAGGGCACCATCTAAATCTGTTGAGAGGACACCGTATGAACTGTGGTTTGGCAAAAAACCAAAGTTGTCGTTTCTTAAAGTTTGGGGTTGCAATGCTTATGTGAAAAAGTTTCATCCTGATAAGCTCAAACCCAAATCGGAAAAGTGTATCTTCATAGGATACCCAAAAAGTTACTGTTGGGTACACCTTCTATCACAGATCCGAAGGCAAGACATTCGTTGCTAAGAATGGATCCTTTCTAGAGAAGGAGGTTCTCTCGAAAGAAGTGAGTGGGAGGAAAGTAGAACTTGATAAGGTAATTGTACCTTCTCCCTTATTGGAAAGTAGTTCATCACAGAAATCTGTTCCTGTGACTACTACACCAATTAGTGAGGAAGCTAATGATGATGATCATGTAACTTCAGATCAAGTTACTACCAAATCTCGTAGGTGAACCAGAGTGAGATCCGCACCAGAGTGGTACAGTAATCCTTTTCTGGAGGTCATGCTACTTGACCATGACGAACTTATGAACTATGAAGAAGCGATGGTGAGCCCAGATTCCGCAAAATGGCTTGAAGCCATGAAATCTGAGACGGGATCCATGTATGAGAACAAAGTATGGACTTTGGTTGACTTGCCCACTGATTGGCAAGCAATTGAGAATAAATGGATCTTCAAGAGGAAGACGGACACTGATAGTAGTGTTACTATCTACAAAGCTAGAATTGTCGCAAAAGGTTTTCGACAAGTTCAAGGTGTTGACTACGATGAGAGTTTCTCACTCGTATCTATGCTTAAGTCTGTCCGAATCATGTTAGCAATTGCCATATTTTATGAAATCTGGCAAATGGATAAACAAAACTGCATTCCTTAATGGATTTATTAAAGAAGAGTTGTATGTGATGCAACAAGAAGGTTTTGTCAATCCTAAAGGTGGTAACAAAATATGCAAGCTCCAGTGATCCATTTATGGACTGGTGCAAGCATCTCGGAGTTGGAATATACGCTTTGATAAGTTGATCAAAGCATATAGTTTTATATAGACTTACGGTGAAGCCTGTATTTACAAGAAAGTGAGTGGGAGCACTACAACATTTCTGATAAGTATATGTGAATGACATATTGTTGATCGGAAATAATGTAGAATTATTCTGCAAAGCATAAAGGAGCGTTTGAAAGGAGTTTTTCAAAGAAAGACCTCGGTGAAGCTGCTTACATATTAGGCATCAAGATCTATAGAGATAGATCAAGACGCTTGATAAGTTTTTTCAATAAATACAAACCTTGACAAGATTTTGAAGTAGTTCAAAATGGAGCAGTCAAAGAAAGAGTTCTTGCCTGTGTTACAAGGTGCGAAGTTGAGTAAGACTCAAAGCCCGACCACGGCAGAAGATAGAAAGAGAATGAAAGTCATTCCCTATGCCTCAGTCATAGGTTCTATGAAGTATGCCATGCTGTGTACCAGATCTATTGTATATCATACACTGTGTTAAGAGAGGGAGTACAATAGTGATCTAGGAGTAGATCAATGGACAGCGGTCAAAATTATCCTAACTGGAATAAGGATATGTTTCTCGATTACGGAGGTGACAAAAGGTTCGTCGTAAAGGGTTACATCGATGCAAGTTTTGACACTGATCTAGATGACTCTAAGTCTCAATCTGGATACATATTGAAAGTGGGAGCAATTAGCTAGAGTAGCTCCATGCAGAGCATTGTTGACATAGAAATTTGCAAAATACATGCGGATCTGAATGTGGTAGACCCGTTGACTAAACTTCTCTCACAAGCAAAACATGATCAATTTTTGGGTCTTAATCACATAGCGATGTGAACTAGATTATTGAATCTAGTAAACCCTTTGGGTGTTAGTCACATGGAGATGTGAACCAATCACATAAAGATGTGAACTATTGATGTTAAATCACATGGCGATGTGATCTAGATTATTGACTCTAGTGCAAGTGGGAGACTGAAGGAAATATGCCCTAGAGGCAATAATAAAGTTATTATTTATTTCCTTATATCATGATAAATGTTTATTATTCATGCTAGAATTGTATTAACCGGAAACATAATACATGTGTGAATACATAGACAAACAGAGTGTCACTAGTATGCCTCTACTTGACTAGCTCATTAATCAAAGATGGTTATGTTTCCTAACCATAGACAAAGAGTTGTTATTTGATTAATGGGATCACATCATTAGATGAATGATCTGATTGACTTGACCCATTCCGTTAGCTTAGCACTTGATCGTTTAGTATGTTGCTATTGCTTTCTTCATGACTTATACATGTTCCTATGACTATGAGATTATGCAACTCCCGTTTGCCGGAGGAACACTTTGTGTGCTACCAAACGTCACAACGTAACTGGGTGATTATAAAGGAGCTCTACAGGTGTCTCCAATGGTACATGTTGGGTTGGCGTATTTCGAGATTAGGATTTGTCACTCCGATTGTCGGAGAGGTATCTCTGGGCCCTCTCGGTAATGCACATCACTTAAGCCTTGCAAGCGTTGCAACTAATGAGTTAGTTGCGGGATGATGTATTACGGAACGAGTAAAGAGACTTGCCGGTAACGAGATTGAACTAGGTATGGGATACCGACGATCGAATCTCGGGCAAGTAACATACCGATGACAAAGGGAACAACATATGTTGTTATGCGGTCCGACCGATAAAGATCTTCATAGAATATGTAGGAGCCAATATGAGCATCCAGGTTCCGCTATTGGTTATTGACCGGAGACGTGTCTCGGTCATGTCTACATTGTTCTCGAACCCGTAGGGTCCGCACGCTTAAGGTTTCGATGATAGTTATATTATGAGTTTATGAGTTTTGATGTACCGAAGTTAGTTCGGAGTCCCGGATGTGATCATGGACATGACGAGGAGTCTCAAAATGGTCGAGACATAAAGATTGATATATTGGACGGCTATATTCGGACACCGGAAGTGTTCCGGAGAAGTTTCGGATAAAACCGGAGCACCCGGGGGTTACCGGAACCCCCCGGGGGGGTTAATGGGCCTCATGGGCCTAAAGTGGAGAAGAGGAGGGGCTGCCAGGGCAGGCCGCGCGCCCCCTCTCCCCCTAGTACGAATTGGACAAGGAGGGAGGGGCGGCGCCCCCCCTTTTTCCTTCTCTCCTTCCCCCTCTCCTACTTGGACAAGGAAAGGGAGGGGAGTCCTACTCCCGGTAGGAGTAGGACTCCTCCTGCGCGCCTCCTACTAGGGCCGGCCGCACCCCCCCTGGATCCTTTATATACGGAGGCAAGGGGCACCCCTAGACACATAAGTTGATCCACGTGATCATATTCTTAGCCGTGTGCGGTGCCCCCTTCCATCATAGTCCTCGATAATATTGTAGCGGTGCTTAGGCGAAGCCCTGCGACGGTAGTACATCAAGATCGTCACCACGCCGTCGTGCTGACGGAACTCTTCCCCGACACTTTGCTGGATCGGAGTCCGGGGATCGTCATCGAGTTGAACATGTGCTAGAAATCGGAGGTGCCGTAGTTTCGGTGCTTGATCGGTCGGGCCGTGGAGACGTACGACTACGTCAACCGAGTTAACGCTTCCGTTGTCGATCTACAAGGGTACGTAGATCACACTCTCCCCCTCTCGTTGCTATGCATCACCATGATCTTGCGTGTGCGTAGGAATTTTTTTGAAATTACTACGTTCCCCAACAATTTGTGGGGTCGTGCCAGCCAGCGCCCTCCTGTTCCTTCGCGCCCTCACCGGCGCTTCGTCGTCATCATCAGGGAGGTCAATGACATGAGGAGGAGCTACAAGAAAAATCCAATGGACCAGAATTATAAGAAATCATCAGTCGACTAAAAGCAGAGCATCAGTAATCGTACCGGGGTTGGAGGTAACATTGTCTTCCATCTCTTGATCATCGTCCTTGGCGGAGATCTCCGAGGTGGCGGCACTGCAAATTTCGAAAGTCAGTCAGCTTATTCAATGAGTCGACCAAGAGTCCGTCACGTTCAACAAAGGAAAACAAATTCTACCATTACCCAGAAATGGTGGGGACAGTCATCTTCATCTTGGGCAGAGCCTTGGGCGGCTTGGACGGCGTCGCGCGTGGGTGCTTGGGAGCTTTTTCTGTCGGCGCTGGAGATGAGGTCCGAGGGCGCTTTGACGACTGTCCAACAGAGACAGTCGCCTTACCACGTTCCCGCGCAGGGTCGTGTGTAAGCTTGGATCGCCGTTCCGAGTGGGGAGGTTCGACTTCTTCCTCCTCCTCTTCACTGGAGTTGTCGTCGTCCTCCCCCTCTCATTCGCCGTCAGATTCCCACTCTTCTCTCTCGTCTCCACTTTCGCCTCCGCTCGCCTCTCCTTCCTCGGCCTGCTCCTGTGCTCCATTGGGTGTCGAGTACATCTCAGTAGTGGCCTAGAGGACAGCAAACAAGACAGAAGTCAATCGACTGATCCAAAGAGAACAAATAAAGAAAGCAAGATCACAGTCGGAAATGCAAGGTCAGACCTTGTCCACTTCGTATGTTTGGTTGAGTGGAGGAATCCTCGTGGCTCCTCGGGGGTTGTCCTTGTTCCCTGTGATACTCGACAGGCACCCTTCCAACATCTCGTCAGTGACCTCCTCTGGGTGAATCCGACTGGTGTCTTCGAGACCCGAGTACAGCCACATCGGGTGGTCACGAGCCTGAAGCGATTGGATGCGCCTCCGAAGGAAGACTTCCAACAAGTCCATGCCAGTCACACCCTCGCGGACAAGCTGAACCACTCGACTGACCAGCACCTTGACTTGCGCCTTTTCCTCCGGCATCACTTTTAGAGAGGCAGGTTTTTGTGCTCGATTCAGAGAAAAAGGGGGAAGCTCAGTCGGCTGTCCTGGGGTCACCTGGTCATTACAGTAAAACCAAGTCAACTGCCACCCACAGACTGACTCGGGAAAAGTGATAGACGGAAAGGAACTTTTTCCCCTCATCTGGATCGCCAGGCCCCCGCACAGCTGGATCACCTGCGTCCGTTCGTCACTCGACTTGGCCTTCTTGACCGACTGAGTGCGGCAAGTGAAGATGTGCTTGAAGAGTCCCCAATGGGGGCGGCAACCCAAGAAGTTTTCACACAAGGAAACGAAAGCAGCAAGATACACAATAGAATTGGGAGTAAAGTGATGGAGCTGCGCTCCGAAGAAGTTCAAGAAGCTCCGAAAAAAAGGATGAGGAGGCAGAGAGAATCCACGATCGATATGGGTGGTGAGGAGGATGCACTCACCATCAAGAGGCTGGGGTTCGACTTCTTTCCCCGGGAGAAGCGCAGATTCGTGGGGAATGAATCCCCCCTCCACCAGATCATCGAGATCATCCTGCCGAATCACCGACGGCATCCAGTCACCCTGGATCCAATCCTTGGGCAGAGCAGTCCTCGAGGAAGATCCGCCCCGAGCGGACTTCTTCCCCTTCCCCTGCACCGCCGCCTTCTTCGCGCGCTGCAGAGCCGACGTCTTCTCCTTCACCATCGTCGCCGGCGAAGCTCGAACAGACCTACGGCACCGAGGTGAGAGCGGAGGTGGCGGAGGATCTTGTGAAGGAAGGGGGAAAAGTGAAGGCGCACTGTTCGGGGGTCCCGAGCCAGCAGCTTATAAGAGGTCGCTTCCGAGTGGCTGACTGGTAGGCCCAGGCAATCCCGTCAAATCCCACAACAGGCGCGTGCATGGTACGTGGCGAAAAAGGTGGCATGGGGATCGAGGAGCTTCCGTCCTATCCCATCCGTTTACTGCGGCCGCCCCCATCCCGCGCGCTTCCCGAAATTCAAATCCCGCAAAATCCGCGGGCCGCAGAACAACTCGTCAAACAGAAGATCCCTTTCACACCGTCACTCGGAACTTCACAAGTAAAGAAATTCACTCGACAAGAGGCCAAGAATGGATCAAGGCGACTGAAAGAAGTTGACGACGTCATCTGTGACAATTGATCCAAAACAAGACGTTCATATAACATGAAGAACCAGTCGGCAAGATCCCGAACTCCTTCCCCACTCGAACCTCGGTCCATTCGGGGGCTAATGATGAAGCTATGTACCTAGGGTAGGGGCATGGACCTGTCCTAAGTACCCTACCCAAGGACATCCCTAGAAGAAGTCACCTTTCAATCGACTTGGAGGTATCCCATTCGATGGATTCAAGACACTCGACCACGAAGCAATCACTCGACCAAGATCCAACAACTCAACTTCCAGGAGATCTAAAGTCACCCTGCACGCAAACGGTCGGTCATTAAGTAGCTTTTATGGTCATCATAGCACTTTATTAGGGGCATTACCAGTAACCCCCAATCTTAATGTACTTTAAACCCTGCATTACTAAGGGCTGGAGGGGCCTGGCGAACTCTATATAAGCCACCCCCCTCAGTATCAAGCGTTCGCACCCCTGTTGTTCACACACACATAATTCAGTCGACCGCCTCCGGGCACCGAGACGTAGGGCTGTTACTTCCTCCGAGAAGGGCCTGAACTCGTAATCCTCGTGTGTTTACAACTCCTCCATAGCTAAGATCTAGCCTCTCCATACATACCCCCATACATCACTGTCAGAGTCAGAACCACGACAGCCGCCGGTGTCCCACTCAGCCAAGATCAACGCAGACGGCGGGTTTTCCAAGATCGGCGACAAGGGTGCCTCTGCTGCGGTGTGTCGCGATAAAAACAGGAACTATCTAGGGGCCTCAGCCATCATATTTGAGGGCCTCTTGGACCCGGTGATTCTCGAAGCACAGGCTTGTAGCGAGGCACTAGCACTCGCTACGGATCTACAAGTTCAATCCATATGTGTGGCCACAGACTGCCAAGAAGTTGTATCAAGGATCAAGGACGACTCCCCATGCAAGTTTTACCCAATTCTTCAAGATATCAAGCACCACAGATTAGCTTTTAGTGCGGTGGAGTTTATCCACGAGAGTCGGAAGTATAACGGAGAGGCTCACGCTTTAGCTAAAGCTGCTGCATCTCTCCCTCGCAGGCGCCATGTGTGGCTTGCAACTTTGCCCGATATTATCTGTATTCCCATGACTTTGCATGTTTAATAAAGAATATATATTTCGCTCAAAAAAAAAAGGTTGGCTCATGGGTTCCCAGCCCGGGGAACAGGCAGGGATCCCGGGAGGAAACCCTGAAACCAAACGAGGCCTTAGAGGACGTCTGGATGATCGTCCTCCCCTCTCTCGCGCTTGTCTGGACCGCCATCTATGTCTTCCGTGTCGCCTCCCTCTACTGTACCCAGGCGACTTTCTGCTAGTACAGTACCTAGCTAGCTCCAAGAAGATTTGAGACAATTCGTATGATGATGCAGCCGTATGATGTGTATTATGTCTAATCCGCTTGTCAGTGCACAAAGACATGCATGCCTGGTATAGTTGGGATAATATAATATGTGTGCCAAGTGCAAAATTATACTCATGGATCAAAGTAAGTGCATTTGGATGAACAGTATGGCATTATGCACCAATTCAAGTGTTAGATTTGTTCCACTTTTAATTTCCGGAGAACCCTTAACTTGGGAAAATTAATACATGGATCCACCGTCCATGGTTACTTTAAGATTTGTGCTACTTCTTTTAACTCTTTCTAGAATTTGTCTTAACTTTTTGTTGGTACATGATTCTAAAAAAACAACCTTTTGTTGGTACACAAAAAAACATGATGACGCACGTTAAAACAAGGGCCAAAAATTCAAAATGAAACATTTTAAAACAAGATAAACTCTGACAACAAACAAAATGGTAGCTCAAATCTGAAAATAACCACTAACGGTGGATCTATGTGCGGTAGATCGACCACCTCCCCCTCGACTCTGAATAACATAACCAATTTCAGAGAAGATATCTTCTTTTTCTGAAAAAATATAGAAAGAATGTAACGTGGGCTTCCGCCGACGAGGACTGCGGGCTGCTAGGGCACCAAATAGGCCAATCAGTTACTGTAAATGCGCTCAAATCTTCATAAAAAATATGGCGGTTCCTATTTACCATGCATGTCGCTAGTCAGCGATGTGGCGCATATCTCAGCGCTTACATGGACCGACTCATTTAAGGTTTTTTTTCCGAGTTTGTTTTACACTGGTTTTGGGAAAGTTCTATAACCTTCACTAGCCTATTTTCTTTTTTTTTCTTTTTTCCTATTTTGAAATCGTGAACATTTTTTTAATTTGCCATCATTTTTCCAATTCATGAACCATTTTTTAAACGATTTTTTTTTCAAATTCATGATCCTTTTTAGGATTCAAAAGCACTTTTTAATTTGCGACCAGTTTTTAAATTCATGAAAAATTACTGAAGTAATGAACATTTTTTGTATTTCTGAACTTTTAAAAAAATTGTGAATACTTTTCACGTTCATGAACATATTTGGAATTCATGATTTGTTTTGAATTCATAGTCACTTTTGTATTTGTATTTTTTCAAAAAATTGGCATACGTTTTTGGAATTGTGAACATTTTTTGAATAATAGAACAATTATTGTTTTGAATTTCTCAAACATTGTTTGAATTCATGAAAATTTTAAAATTTGCAAAATTTTGGAAATCATGAACATTTTGAAATTTATGAAGATTGTTTAAATTTGCGGTTATTTCAAAATCATAATCATTTTTTGAATTTATGAACATATCTTAAATTCACGATCATTTTTTAATTCATGCAAATTTTGAAACTTGCTAATATTTTTAAAATTTTGCAATAGTTTTTTTTGTCATCATGCACATTTTCAAACTTATTAATATTTTTTTTATGTATGGATACTTTTCAAATCCACAAACAATTTTTGAGTTAATGATTTTTCATAATTCACGAACTATTTTTAGATTTTGCAAACATTTTCTTACCGGATTCTTGCACATTTATCAACTTTTGGTGAACATTCTGCGAATTTTGTAAAAAAATGGAAAAAGGAAAGAAATTGAAAAGGGAATGCGCCCCACGCCCCACACTAGCCGGCCCATAGTCGCGCGCATTGGGGCGAGTCGCCCGGTGCGTGGCTGCGTGTTTGCTCGCAGTCCATCTGCGTGATTAATTAGGTGGTCAAAAGAAAAAGAGGTACTCCCTTTGTAAAGAAAGGGGACTGCTACACATCCGCCAGTTGATCTTTTTGATCGGCCGGCTTGTGGACCGCGCGTCGGCGCCCTCTATCACTGCAACATAGGTCCTGTTGCAGAATTTTTTTTGCAACAGAGGTCTTGTTGCATAACTTTTTGCAACAGAGGCTTTGTTGTATAATTTCTTTTTTCGTCTTCATCTTTTTGCATATATTTTTTTGCAACTGAGGTTTTGTTGCATAATTTTTGCAACAGATGCTTTGTTGCAGAATTTTTTTCTCCATCTTCGTCTTTCTGCAACATAGCTAATGTTTTAGAAGAAACTTGTGCAATATTGTTGATGTTGTAGAAGTTGCAAAAAAATCATCTGAAGCCAGCGGCATGTCACGAGGGATGTGGGACACGTGTTGTGTGAGCGAGGCGGCAGATGGGATCCAAGAAATCATCCGGTTGAGGGGAATCATTTTTTGTCAAAGAAATTATAAGGTCGTTGTCCAAAAAAAGAAATTATAAGATCGTTTAGATTTTATTTTTGAGGCGGACTGACAGAGCTTTATTGAACCATCACAGCGTTTACAGGGACGAACAAAATTTCATCCGGGTGGCCTAACCAAACATGATGGCTGGTCCCAAGTGTTAAAGCATGCTTTGCGAGGTTGTGAGCCTCAAAATTCGAGGATCTAAACTCATGTCCAATAATGCAGGACGAAAGCTGATTAGAACAAGCTATGTTTTCATGCACTACCGCTTCATACGATGTTGATGTGCCTCTTTTGATTGCATCCACTGCAACCTTGCAATATGAGGCAACATAATTTTTGTGGATGTATAGATCCTCTGCAACTGCCATCACCTCTCTGATAGCTAGGGTCTCTAGGACTTTCAGGTCGTTGATATTTCTAAAGAACATTGCCGAAGCTCCCTGAAAAACTCCTGAAGCGTATCGGCAGATAGCGCCGACAGCTCCAAAAGCCTCCTGCTCGTGAGACCGTCATGTTGACGTTAATTTTCATGTGTTCACCCAAGGGGGAATCTACGATGAATGTCTAGGAGGTGCTGCAGGCTGCTGTGGTGATACTGGCTTCTTGATCATCTGCAGTTCAGAGATATACTGATTGATGAAATAATGGGTCGAGTGATGCGAATGATAGATACCCTCATGGATAACTTTGAGTCGCGCCGTCTAGATGGTCCATAGTGTTACAATCAATGTCACAAAATCCTCCTGTGGTAGAGTCTCGGTGCGATAATAGCTATTCCTTCGTGCTATCATGTCTTTGCGTGCACATATGTTGTACCATCTCCACGTTTGATAACGCCTAGATGCATCTAGCCATGTTGCAGTCAAGGAGAGAGTGGCGCCAATTGTCATCCGCACTGCAAATAGCCATGTTGAAGTACATCTGCGGGCACCTCCTCGGATGACGCACGGCGGTGACCGGAACAACCCTGAGGCATGTCGTTGTTTCAGAGGATGTCAGTTCGGGAGGCAGCAAACCATTGTT
>NC_041380.1:77025986-77080262 GCF_002162155.2 Triticum dicoccoides
GGGGGAGGGAGGGGGATGATATTTTTTCTCTCTTTTCTGTTTGCGCGAGGCAAGGGAGCTGGGTTTTCTTGTGCATATGAGGAGGTGGGGGCAGATGGTTTTTTTCAAAGCGTGATCAAGGGGAGGGAGTTGGATGTACCACGTATAGTCCCCAACTCACCTTTAATAGTAGAGACATGGTTGAAAAAAATTCTTACTATTACTACCTTCGTCCTGGTTTATTGGTCCCCTTTGTAATTTGTGCTAAATTTTGACCAAAGATTTAACTAATAAAATGTTACTGCATGTCAAGAAAAAAAATATCGTTGGATTTGTATTTAAACATAGTTTTCAATGATATAATTTTTTGTGACATGCATGAACATTTTGTTAATTAAATTTATGCTCAAAATTTGGCATAGATACAATGGAGACCAATAAACCAGGACGGAGGTAGTAATTACTTGCATCCATAATTATGTGCCTTGCTATTTATTTATTTAATTAATAACATTAATGTCTTGATTTCATAATTGATTTGTGGCAAAAAATCCCTACTTAAACGGACTTTAATTAATTGCATGTATAATTAATTATCTGCCAATTAATTGCACTAATGGCTTGATTTGCAAATTGATTCGGTGCTTGGTTTTCAAATCTTTTTATATTTTATTTTTCTTTTTGAATGAGGTAGGTGAGGGAGTCCTGGATTAGGGGGTCCTCGGGTGTCCGAACTATTTGATAATTGCCGGACTGATGGGCCGTGAAGATACAAGCAGAAGACTTTCCCCCCGTGTCTGGGTAGGACTCCCCTATGTGTGGATGGCAAGGTGGGTGTCTGGACATGTTATTTCATTCTCCCACAAACCGACTCTGTACAAACCCTAGGCCCCTTCGGTGTGTATATAAACTGGATGGTTTAGTCCGTAGAGGCTATCAGAATTCTCATAGGCTAGACAATTAGGGTTTAGCCATTACGATCTCGAGGTAGATTGACTCTTATAACCCATATACTCATCAAATACAATCAAGCAAGACGTAGGGTCGTTTTATCTCCATTAAGAGGGCCTGAAACTGGGTAAACACTGTGTACCACTTGTCCCTTATTACCCTCGATCCTCAGACGCATAGTTCGGGACCCCCGTGCCCGAGATCAGCCGGTTTTGACACCGACATTGGTGCTTTAATTGAGAGTTCCAATATGCTGTTGACAGAAGAATCAATGGCTCAGCTTGCCATCGACAATGATGCTGTCTCCGGGGAGACTTCCCCCCCGGTCAACTCTTTGTGTTTGGCGGCTTCGCTCTGCGTGCCAATTCAACTGGTCACCTTGAACAAATCGACAACTACGCCTGTGGTCACCAGATCAGGTTTGGAAGTTTGAATTACATCACTGATATCCGAGGAGATTTGATCTTCGAGGGTTCTCGGCGTCGGCAGCCGCTCCTCATCTACATGAAGGAAGCCCATCGGATCCACCATCAGACTCTGTTCAAGGATCAACTCGCGTGCCTGTCTTGGCCTTAGATCTAGAGCGGACCACTCTATCCGAAGATGGGAGGATAAGCCCCGCTGGACTCTCTCCCGTTACGGAGCTCCCTACGAGAGACCCAGAGGTGACCATGTTGTCAGTAGGCCTGGAGTCAAACAGGACTCTCCCTGTCATTGGGATGCCGGGCTCATCTCTAGATGTCAACTCGGAACTCTCGAAATCTATGTTCGCCGAGCACGTTCAGGTGGTGATTACCAGACTTAGCTCCACAGGTCCTCAGTCACTCGTCCAGCCCTCGCTTCTAAATGAGGCTCTGGACCTAATGTGATCTCTCGCCATCACGGAAGTGTCACTTCCGAACTACGCCTAGCCTGAACTAGGGGCTGAGGGCAGGGAATTTTACGTCCCACCCACCACCCACTTAATAGCCACCATCGAGGACCTCACCGAGATGCTAGACTATGCCTCCGAAGACATCGACGGTATGGACGACGATGCCGGAGCCGAACCAGGCCAAAACCCGCCCATCACTAGGCGTTGGATGGCCACTTCTACTTACGACGTGTACATGGTGGATACGCACGAGAAGAAAGACGGCGATGACACTCAAGATCTGATTGAGGACAATCCCGCTGAGGCACCACCAAAGCGCCGATGTCAGTGGCGCCGCTCACAATCGTGTCGAGAAAAGGAAAGCAACACCAGCACCAGAGACAATGGCACTCCGAACAATGCCGAAGACTCCGACCACCACGTCGAGCCTACGTTTGAGCAGGATGAGTGGGAAGAAGGACAAGTCAACCCAGACAAACTTGTCGAGCATGAGGATTCGGAAGATAGTAACTATCTATCGTCCGAGGAGGATGTTAGCCTCGGTAACGAAGATTTCATCGTACCAGAGGAACTCCTCAAACAAGAACGGTTGAAGCGACAGCTCATCGCCACTGCGAGGAGCCTGAAGAAGAAATAGCAACAGCTTCAAGCCGAACAGGATACGCACAACGATAGATGTACCAAGGTCCTGGCTGCCGAAGAATATGGCCTCGAGCGCAGACTACTACCACAATTCGACGACGAGGCCCTTGAGCCAATACCATCAAGATATAATCATGCTGATGAACCGGACCGACCACCACGTGGACGGGAAAAAGCGGCCAATTAACACCAGCCCGCACCACCTCGCCGTAGAGGCAAAGAGGCAGCGGCACCGGGCTACACGTACGACTTACGTTTGGACCTGGACAATAGAGCCGGCTTGACTAGATCAATCTACGGATCAAGGGGACGTGCTCCAACACGAGACGACGTCCATCAAGCCTGATGCGACAAGCATAACCAAGTTCGGGCCGAGAACCGGACACGGATGTCATCCGAACTCCGTCGCGATGTTTCCCGATATAGAGGCGCCGCACACCCCTTGTGCTTCACCGATGAGGTAATGCAGCACCAGTTTCTGGAAGGGTTTAAACCCATAAACATCGAGGCATATGATGGAACGACAGATCCCGCCGTCTGGATTGAGGATTTTCTTCTCCACATTCACATGGCTCGCGGCGATGATCTCCACGCCACCAAATACCTTCCCCTAAAGCTAAAAGTACTAGCATGACACTGGTTGAATAGCCTCCCAGAGAATTCCATGGGCAGCTGGGAGGACTTGGAGGATGCTTTTCGAGACAACTTCCAAGGCACTTATGTCCGGCCACCATACGCTGACGACCTTAGTCACATAGTCCAACAACCCGGAGAGTCAGCCCGCAAACTCTAGACTCGGTTCTTAATTAAAAAGAACCAAATCGTCGACTTTCCAGATGCCGAAGCCTTAGAGGACTTTAAACAAGCGTCCGTGACGAATGGCTCGCCCGACAGCTCGGTCAGGAAAAACCAAAAACGATGGCAGCTCTTACTGCACTTATGACCCGCTTCTGCGCGGGTGAAGATAGATGGTTAGCTCGTAGAAGCAATAGCACCAGTGACCCCTGCACCTCTGAAGCCAGGGATGGCAATGGAAGGCCATAGCGTAACAAAAACAAACGTCAGAACAACAACGAAGAAACTGAGGATACGGAGGTAAACGCCGGATTTAGCGGCTCCAAACCCGGTCAGCAGAAGAAGCCATTCGAAGGAAATAGAGACGGTCCATCCAACTTGGACAGAATACTAGATAGGCCTTGCCAGATTCATGGCACCCCTGACAAGCCTGCCAACCACACCAACAAAAACTGCTGGGTTTTTAAACAGGCCGGTAAATTAAATACTAAACACGAGGGGAAAGGGCCTCAAAGAGAAGACGAGGATGAGCCCCGCCCTTCGAATAAAGGGGGATAGAAGAAGTATCCCCCAAGGTGAAAATAGTGAACATGGTATATGTCACGCATATCCCAAAGAGGGAGCGCAAGCGCGCACTAAGGGACGTCTACGCCGTAGAGCCTGTTGCCCCAAAATTCAACCCATGGTCAACTTGTCCATCACCTTCGATCGCAGGGACCACCGAACTAGTATCCGTCATGGAGGTTCGGCGGCCCTGGTACTCGATCCCATCATCGATGGATAACAGCTCACTAGAGTCCTTATGGACGGCGGCAGCAGTCTGAACCTGATCTATCAAGACACTATCCGTAAGATGGGTATTGACCCGTCAGGAATCAAGCCTTCAAAGGAGTTATACCTGGCATGGAGGCCCGCTGTACGGGCTCCTTAACATTGTAAGCAGTCTTTGGTTCGCCGGACAAATTCCGTAGTGATGACTTGATCTTTGATATCGTCCCTTTCCGCAGTGGCTATCATGCACTACTCGGACGAACCGCTTTCGACCGCTTCAAAGGAGTCCCACATTATGCTTATTTAAAGCTCAAAATGCCAGGACCACGCAGCGTTACCACAGTTAATGGAAATATAGAGCGCTCCCTCCGTACTAAGGAGCACACCATGGCCCTAGCAGCCGAGGTACAGAACGGACTAATCAAGCCGAACAACTCATCGGTCATCAAGACCCCTGACACCGCCAAGCGACTTCAGTCTATGCTACAGAACGACATCTCGACGGATCCAACGCTTGAATAGCAGTTCAGCCTCCGCCGATCGCCCTATAAGGTTGTGGCATACGTACCGCGTGTGCATAACTACGCACTCAAAATACCTTGGGCAGCGCCGGAGGCATACTGTGGAAAGGGTCTAATAGTGCGGCTTGACCCTATTCGGACCTTAACTTTCTTTCTCCTTTTTCTTTTTTTACTACAGGTTCATTAAAAACCTACCTACCCTACGGTTCTTGCTACCTCTTGAGCATGCGTTGGTTTTCCCTTGAAGAGGAAGGGGTCATGCAGCACGGTAGCGTAAGCATTTCCCTCAGTTTTTGAGAACCAAGGTATCAATCCAGTAGGAGGTAACACACAAGTCGCCTAGTACCTGCACAAAGAAGAACCTCGCAACAAATGCGGTAAAGGGGTAGTCAATCCCTTCACGGTCACTTACGAAAGTGAGATCTGATAGAGATAATAAGATAAATATTGTTGGTATTTTTATGATATAGATTGGAAAATAAAGATTGCAAAATAAATGATAATAGAAATAGCAAGTTGATATGAAAATATTATGATGGAAGATAGACCCGGGGGCCATAGGTTTCACTAGTGACTTCTCTCAAGATAGCAAATTCTATGTTGGGTGAACAAATTACTGTCGAGCAATTGATAGAAGAGCGAATAATTATGAGAATATCTAGGCATGATCATGTATATAGGCATCACGTCCGCGACAAGTAGACTGAAACGATTCTGCATCTACTACTATTACTCCACACATCGACCGCTATCCAGCATGCATCTAGAGTATTGAGTTCATAAGAACAGAGTAATGCATTAGGCAAGATGACATGATGTAGAGGGATAAACTCAAGCAATATGATATAAACCCCATCTTTTTATCCTCGATGGCAACAATACAATACGTGCATTGCTGCCCCTACTGTCACTGGGAAAGGACCGCAAGATTGAACCCAAAGCTAAGCACTTCTCCCATTGCAAGAAAGATCAATCTAGTAGGCAAAACCAAACTGATAATTCGAAGAGACTTGCGAAGATATTTAAATCATGCATAAAAAATTTCAGAGAATAATCAAATATTGTTCATAGATAATCTTGATCATAAACCCACAATTCATCGGATCTCGACAAACACGTCGCAAAAAGAATTACATCGAATAGATATCCAAGAGAATCGAGGAGAACTTTGTATTGAGATCCAAAGAGAGAGAAGAATCCATCTAGCTAATAACTATGGACCCGAAGGTCTGTGCTAAACTACTCACACATCATCGGAGAGGCTATGGTGTTGATGTAGAAGCCCTCCGTGATCGATTCCCCCTCCAGCAGAGCGCCGGAAAAGGCCCCAAGATGGGATCTCATGGGTACAGAAGGTTGCGGCGGTGGAAATAGGGTTTCATGGTGCTCCAGGATGTTTTCAGGGTATATGGGTATATATAGGAGCAAGAAGTACATCGGTGGAGCCGTGAGGGGCCCACGAGTGTGCGGGGCGCGCCCTCCTGCCTCGTGGCCTCCTTGCTTCTTTCTTGACTCCACTCCAAGTCTCCTGGATCACATTTGTTCAAAAAATAACTCTCCTGAAGGTTTCATTCCGTTTGATATTCCTTTTCCGCGAAACACTGAAATGGGCAAAAAAACAGCAATTTGCACTGGGCCTTTGGTTAGTAGGTTAGTCCCAAAAATAATATAAAAAAGCAAATTAAAGCCCATTAAACATCCAAAATAGATAATATAATAGCATGGAACAATCAAAAATTATAGATACGTTGGAGACGTATCAAGCATCCCCAAGCTTAATTCCTGCTCGTCCTTGAGTAGGTAAATGATAAAACAGAATTTTTGATGTGGAATGCTACCTAGCATAATTATCAATGTAATTTTCTTTATTGTGGGATGAATGTTCAGATCTGAAAGATTCAAGACAAAAGTTTAATATTGACATAAAAATAATAATACTTCAAGCATACTAACAAAGCAATTATGTCTTCTCAAAATAACATGGCCAAAGAAAGTTATCCCTACAAATCAAATAGTCTGGCTATGCTCTATCTTCACCACACAAAGTATTTAAATCATGCACAACCCCGATGACAAGCCAAGTAATTGTTTCATACTTTTGGCGTTCTCAAACTTTTTCAATCTTCACGCAACATATGAGCGTGAGCGATGGATATAGCACTATAGGTGGAATAGAATGGTGGTTGTGGAGAAGACAAAAGGAGAAGATAGTCTCACATCAACTAGGCGTATCAACAGGTTATGAAGATGCCCATCAATAGATATCAATATGAGTGAGTAGGGATTGCCATGCAACGGATGCACTAGAGCTATAAGTGTACAAAAGCTCAACAAAAGAACTAAGTGGGTGTGCATCCAACTTGCTTGCTCACGAAGACCTAAGGCATTTTGAGGAAGCCCATCATTGGAATATACAAGCCAAGTTCTATTTTCCCACTAGTATATGAAAGTGACAACATAGGAGACTCTCTATCATGAAGATCATGGTGCTACTTTGAATCACAAGTGTGGTAAAAGGATAGTAGCATTGTCCCTTCTCTCTTTTTCTCTCATTTTTTGGGCCTTCTCTTTTTTATGGCCTTTCTCTCTCTCTCTTTCTTTTTCGTCCAGATTCTCATCCAGACTTGTGGGGGAATCATAGTCTCCATCATCCTTTCCTCACTTGGGACAATGATCTAATAATGATGATCATCACACTTTTATTTACTTACAACTCAAAAATTACAACTCGATACTAGAACAAAATATGACTCTATATGAATGCCTCCGGCGGTGTACTGCAATGTGCAATGAATCAAGAGTGACATGTATGAAAGAATTATGAATGTATATTTGCCACAAATACGATGTCAACTACATGATCATGCAAAGCAATATGACAATGACGAAGCGTGTCATAATAAACGGAACGGTGGTAAGTTGCATGGCAATATATCTCGGAATGGTATGGATATGCCATAATAGGTAGGTATGGTGGCTGTTTTGAGGAAGGTATAAGGTGGGTGTATGGTACCGGCAAAAGTTGCGCGGTACTAGACAGGCTAGCAATGGTGGAAGGGTGAGAGTGCGTATAGTCCATGGACTCAACATTAGTCATAAGAACTCACATACTTATTGCAAAAATCTATTAGTTATCGAAACAAAGTACTACATGCATGCTCCTAGGGGGATAGATTGGTAGGAAAAGACCATCGCTCGTCCCCGACCGCCACTCATAAGGAAGACAATCAATAAATAAATCATGCTCCGACTTCATCACATAACGGTTCACCATACGTGCATGCTATGGGAATCACAAACTTTAGAACAAGTATTTCTCAAATTCACAACTACTCAACTAGCATGACTCTAATATCACCATCTTTATATCTCAAAACAATCATCAAGTATCAAACTTCTCATAGTATTCAATGCACTTTTTATGATAGTTTTTATTATACCCATCTTGGATGCCTATCATATTAGGACCAATTTTATAGCCAAAGGAAATTACCATGCTGTTCTAAAAGACTCTCAAAATAATATAAGTGAAGCATGAGAGATCAATAATTTCTATAAAATAAGACTACCACCGTGCTCTAAAAAGATATAAGTGAAGCACTAGAGCAAAACTATCTAGCTCAAAAGATATAAGTGAAGGACATAGAGTATTATAATAAATTCCGATTCATGTGTGTCTCTCCAAAATGTGTGTACAGCAAGGATGATTGTGTTAAACTAAAAAGCAAATACTCAAATCATACAAGACTCTCCAAGCAAAACACATATCATGTGGTGAATAAAAATATAGCCTCAAGTAAAGTTACCGATAGACGAAGACGAAAGAGGGGATCCCTTCCGGGGCATCCCCAAGCTTAGGCTTTTGGTTGTCCTTGAAGTTTACCTTGGGGTGCCTTGCGAATCCCCAAGATTAGGCTCTTGCCACTCCTTATTCCAAAATCCATCAAATCTTTACCGAAAACTTGAAAACTTCACAACACAAAACTCAACAGAGAATCTCATGAGCCCCGTTAGTATAAGAAACAAACCACCACTTCAAGGTACTGTAAATAAATCATTCTTTATTTATATTGGTGTTAAACCTACTGTATTCTAACTTATCTATGGTTCATACCCGCCGGTACTAACCATAGATTCATCAAAATAAGCAAACCACACATGAAAAACAGAATCTGTCAAAAACAGAACAGTCTGTAGTAATCTGTTGGTTTAGAATACTTCTGTAACCCCAAAAATTCTTAAATAAATTGGTGGACGTGAGTAATTTTTCTATTAATCATCTTCAAAAAGAATCAACCTAGTCTCACTCTCCAGTAAAAAATGGCAGCAAATCTCGTGAGCGCTAAAGTTTCTGTTTTTTAAAGCAAGATCGCAAAAACTTCCCCCAAGTCTTCCCAAAGGTTCTTCTTGGCACAAACACTAATTAAATGCATAAAACCACATCTAAAGAGAAGCTAGATGAATTATTTATTACTAAACAGTAACACGAAATAATAAACAAAAATAAAATTGGGTTGCCTCCCAACAAGCGCTATCGTTTAACGCCCCTAGCAAGGCATAAAAACAAGAATAGATCTAGGTGTTATCATCTTTGGTATGCAATCCATAAGTGGCTATCATAATAGATTCATAAGGTAATTTAATTTTCTTCCTAGGAAATTGTTCCATGCCTTTCCTTAACGGAAATTGCAATCTAATATTTCCTTCTTTCATATCAATAATTGCACCAATCGTTCTAAGGAAAGGTCTACCAAGAATAATAGGACATGTAGGATTGCAATCTATATCAAGAACAATGAAATCTACGGGCATATAATTCCTATTTGCAACAATAAGAACATCATTAATCCTTCCCATAGGTTTCTTAATAGTGGAACCCGCAAGATGCAAATTTAAGAACAATCATCTAATTTACGGAAACCTAACACATCACACAAAGTTTTTGGAATCGTGGAAACACTAGCACCCAAATCACATAAAGCAAAACATTCATGATCTTTAATTTTAATTTTAATAGTAGGTTCCCACTCATCATAGAGTTTTCTAGGAATATAAACTTCTAATTCAAGCTTTTCTTCATAAGATTGCATTAAAGCATCAACGATATGTTTGGTAAAAGCTTTATTTTGACTATAAGCATGAGGAGAATTTAACACGGATTGCAACAAGAAAATACAATCTATCAAAGAGCAATTATCATAATTAAATTCCTTGAAATCAAAAATAGTGGGTTCATTGATATGTAAAGTTTTGACCTCTTCAATCCCACTTTTACCAATTTTTGCATCAAGATCTAAAAACTCCGAATCATTGGGACGCCTTTTAACTAAAGTTGACTCATCTCCAGTCCCATAATTATCAAGATTCATATTGCAAAACAAATATTTAATAGGAGACACATAAATCACTTTTAGATCTTCATCCTTACTATCATGGAAACTAGAAGAACACGCTTTTATAAAGCAATCTTCTTTAGCACGCATCCTAGCGGTTCTTTCTTTGCACTCATCAATGGACATTCTCATGGCTTTGAGAGACTCATTGATATCATGCTTAGGTGGAATAGATCTAAGTTTCAAAGAATCAACATCAAGAGGAATTCTATCCATGTACCTAGACAACTCATCAATCTTAGGCAATTTTTCTTCAAGCAAAGCATTAAAATTCTTTTGCGAAATCATAAATTCTTTAACACTAGTCTCAAAATCAGAGGGAATCTTATTAAAATTTCCATAAGACTTGTTTTAGGAATTACCATAATTATTATAGGAATTACTAGGAAACAACCTAGGATTAAAGTTTCCTCTATACGCATTGTTACCAAAATTGTTCCTTCCAACAAAATTCACATCCATAGATTCATTATTATTCTCAATCAATGTAGACAAAGGCATATCATTAGGATCAGAAGAAACACTCTTATTAGCAAACAATTTCATAAGTTCATCCATCTTTCCACTCAAAACATTAATTTCTTCTATAGCATGAACCTTTTTTACTAGTAGATCTTTTGGTGTGCCATTGAGAATAATTAACCATAATATTATCTAGGAGTTTAGTAGATTATCCTAAAGTGATTTCCATAAAAGTGCCTCCCGCGGCCGAATCTAAAAGATTTCTAGAAGCAAAATTCAATCCAGCATAAAATTTTTGTATGATCATCCACAAATTCAAACCATGTGTAGGGCAATTACGTATCATTAATTTCATCCTCTCCCAAGCTTGTGCAACATGCTCATGATCAAGTTGCTTAAAATTCATAATATCGTTTCTAAGAGAGATGATCTTAGCGGGAGGAAAATACTTAAAGATAAAAGCATCTTTGCACTTATTCCATGAATCAATACTATTTTTAGGCAAAGAGGAAAACCAAGTTTTAGCACGATCTCTAAGTGAAAACAGAAATAGCTTCAATTTAACAATGTCATTATCCACATCTTTCTTCTTTTGCATATCACACAAATCAACAAAGTTGTTTAGATGGGTAGCGGCATCTTCACTAGGAAGGCCAGAAAACGGATCTTTCATGACAATATTCAGCAAAGTAGTATTAATTTCACAAGATTCAGCATCGGTAAGAGGAGCAATCGGAGTGCTAATAAAATCATTATTGGTTGGAAAAATCACATAATTTAGTATTATCTTGAGCCATCGTGACAAACAATCCAACACACAAGCAAGCAAGAGGTAGGCAAAAAGAGGCGAACAAAAAAGAGGCGAGCAGAAAAGAGGGTGAATAAAACAGCAAGGGTGAAGTGGGGGAGAGGAAAACGATAGGCAAATGGCAAATAATGTAATGCGAGGGATAAGAGTTTGTGATGGGTACTTGGTATGTCTTGACTTGATGCAACCTCCCCGGCAACGGCGCCAGAAATCCTTCTTGCTAGCTCTTGAGCATGCGTTCGTTTTCCCTTGAAGAGGAAAGGGTGATGCAGCACAGTAGCGTAAGTTTTTCCCTCAGTTTTTGAGAACCAAGGTATCAGTCCAGTAGGAGGTAACACGCAAGTCGCCTAGTACCTGCACAAACAAACAAGAACCTCGCAACCAACACGATAAAGGGGTTGGCAATCCCTTCACGGTCACTTACGAAAGTGAGATCTGATAGAGATAATCAGATAAATATTGTTGGTATTTTTATGATATAGATTGTAAAATAAAGATTGCAAAATAAATGGTAATAGAAATAGCAAGTTGATATGAAAATATTATGATGGAAGATAGACCCGGGGGCCATAGGTTTCACTAGTGACTTCTCTCAAGATAGCAAATTCTACGGTGGGTGAACAAATTACTGTCGAGCAATTGATAGAAGAGCGAATAATTATGAGAATATCTAGGCATGATCATGTATATAGGCATCACGTCCGTGACAAGTAGACCGAAACGATTCAGCATCTACTACTATTACTCCACACATCGATTGCTATCTAGCATGCATCTAGAGTATTAAGTTCATAAGAACAGAGTAACGCATTAGGCAAGATGACATGATGTAGAGGGATAAACTCAAGCAATATAATATAAAGCCCATCTTTTTATCCTCGATGGCAACAATACAATACGTGCATTGCTGCCCCTACTGTCACTGGGAAAGGACCGCAAGATTGAACCCAAAGCTAAGCACTTCTCCCATTGCAAGAAAGATCAATCTAGTAGGCAAAACCAAACTGATAATTCGAAGAGACTTGCGAAGATATTTAAATCATGCATAAAAAATTTCAGAGAAGAATCAAATATTGTTCATAGATAACCTTGATCATAAACCAACAATTCATCGGATCTCGACAAACACACCGTAAAAAGAATTACATCAAATAGATGTCCAAGAGAATCGAGGAGAACTTTGTATTGAGATCCAAAGAGAGAGAAGAAGCCATCTAGCTAATAACTATGGACCCGAAGGTTGTAGTAAACTACTCGGACATCATCGGAGAGGCTATGGTGTTGATGTAGAAGCCCTCCGTGAACGATTCCCCCTTTGGCAGAGTGCCGGAAAATGCCCCAAGATGGGATCTCACGGGTACAGAAGGTTGCGGCGGTGGAAATAGGGTTTTGTGGTGCTCGGGATGTTTTCGGGCTATATGGGTATATATAGGAGGAAGAAGTACGTCGGTGGAGCTGCGAGGGGCCCACGAGCGTGGGGGGCGCGCCTACCCCCCTGGGCATGCCCTCCTGCCTCGTGGCCTCCTCACTTCTTTCTTGACGTCCACTCCAAGTCTCTTGGATCATGTTTGTTCCAAAAATAACTCCCCCGAAGGTTTCATTCTGTTTGGATTCCGTTTGATATTCCTTTTCTGTGAAACACTGAAATAGGCAAAAAACAACGATTTGCACTGGGCCTTTGGTTAGTAGGTTGGTCCCAAAAATAATATAAAAGGGTAAATTAAAGCCCATTAAACATCCAAAACAGATAATATAATAGCATGGAACAATAAAAAATTATAGATACGTTGGAGACGTATTAGTTGTACAAGGATTCCTTTCCAGATTCCCCTTTTTCTCATAGACGACCCTCGACTTTTCGTCTTAATGGATTTCTCACCAAGGAGAAACGACGCAGACATGCGGCAGGGCACCACTGAGATCTTCAAGGGCACTGTTTCTTAGTCCCTGTGTAAAACTTTCCCTTGCATAAAATTCTGGCATATAACATAGCCTTCATAATTGTTGGGCACTATGTGTAATATGACGTCTAGGCGTATCAACCAGGATTTCAAGGAAACAGTTGATCATGAATTTTGTTTGGTACTGATTTTTTTTGTCATCTGTCTCCCCTCCTTACTTCAGATTGCCACACATGCTCCAATCCGGCCTTAACACCGGGGGTTGTACTCGACTTCGCACGTTTCCAGGTCCGAACACCTATAGGGTACTCTTCGGCGTCCCGAATATTGCACTATATGCATCGGCTTCAAATCATGTCTTTGGTTATAGTTGGGTTGCCCGACTCCTGTGCTTACAACCTTACGTTCCGCTCGTTCGGCTAAGGTAGTAAAGGGAGAACTACTGCGGTTGTATTTATGGTTTGTCCAGTTAAATACCTCAGTAGAGAAAGCCAAAAATTGACTATCATGATATAGCGTGAGCCGGTCGGCGATTCGGTGACTTACTACAAATCATTAGTGATTTACTCCGTGTTATACGAGGGGGCTACTCTTCATCCAGCCGTGCGGGCAAGGCACCTTAGTTCGGATTGCCGCATACGCACAAGGGGCTAATACTTAGCCCTCTGTCAAACTCCTATGGCTAAGTGAAAGTAGTAAAGCCGCATAGTCTAATTACCTGGTTCGCCTCGCAGACACCTCCTTCACAGACCAAGACGTTGGATCAAGTGTGACCATGCGCTAAAGCCAAACACCCCCGTAGCATCTACATGGGGGCTGAAGCCGACGACTGGAAACTTTTAGAATTAAATGGCCACACAGGAGGAAACTTGCTTAATATAAAAGGCACATCTATTACAAGAGTGGGGTTCATAACATAGTTTTTACAACCTGCACACATCTAATCAAATATGATGTCCTTTGAGCATTGGCCCTCTACTATTCGGGCACCATCTAGGACATCATCGAAGTATCTCTCCGGCTCCGATGATCCTTGCCTTCGGGCGGGCCTGCGGTCACCACGTCGGTGGCCTTCATCTTTGCCCATTGCATCTTGACACGGGCGAAGGTCATCCGGGCACCTTCTATGCAGGCCGAGCGCTTCACGACATCAATCTGAGGTAGCACATCGACGAGCCGCCTTACCAAACTGAAGTAGCTACTGCGAATGGGTCCGGCCGACAAAAGATGGACTATTAGATCCTTCACGGCCAAACCGGCCACCCTATGCAGCTCCATCAGCTGCTTCAGCTGGTCGTTCAGGGGCGTCGGGTGCTCCGGCGCAAGATACTATGAACAAAAGAGCTTCTCGGTCGAGTTCCCCTCCTGGGCTCGGAAGAACTACGCGACATCAGCGGCACTCCTCGGAAGATCCGCGAACACATCTGGAGAACTCCATACTCGTGTGAGAAAAGCATACCTCTAACCTCCAAAAATACTCTGTAAAAGAAAGGCCTTACCAGCCGCTATCTGCTTTGCTTGATGGATCTCCTCACGAGCGCTTCGGGACTGAACTCGTGCCGCCTGGGCATCATTGAGAGCCTTGGCGAGTTTGGTCGACTGGGCCGATGCCTTTTCCTCCAAATCTTCGCACTTGCCGATGGCATCTTTTAGCTCCTGCTCAACTTCGGCTACCGAGCTTCATGTCGGCGGCGGGCGGCCTGTTCGGTCATTAGTTTGACAGCCGCTTTGTCAACAGCTGCCTTATTCGCCTACGCCTCCTTTTTGGCCTGGGCAAGGGCGCCTCTGAGGGTCTCGACCTCGGCTGCGCCAACTATGCTCATAATCAAAGCATTACATGAGTTAATCTCTGAATATAGCTATCACTTATGATATACAACTAAACTTTTAACACTAAACGCATACCTTGCGTCTCATCGAACCGCTTATTAATGCGGTCGATTTCTTCATAGGCCACCTTAAGCTTCTGATTGAGTCCGGAAACCTCTGCGGCCTGAGCGGTTATCGCCAACAGGGAAGCCTATTACAATAACAGATAAATATGTTAGCTTTCCCAAATTTCATGTGGATCCTCTGTCCGGTCTCTTTTACACCAGAAAGAGCCTCAGGGGCTACTCTCTATATATAGGTACATTCCTCTATATATGGAAAAGAATTTAGAGCATTATGTCGCATACCTCGAAGGCTGTCAGTAGGCTGGTAAAGGCTTCATTCAGTCCACTCTTGGCAGACTGAACCTTCTCCACCACCACACCCATCAGGGTGCAGTGCTCCTTCATGATGGAAGCACGTTGCAGTGCTTCCTCCAGAATGTTCGACGCCTCCGGGTTAGTGGAGGTCACTGTTGGAGCTGATACTCCTCCCCCTCCTTCATAGGGGGTAGCTCACCCAATCCCGGAGCCGTATGGGTATCCGGAATAAGGTCTGGCTAGGGCTTGAATTGATGGGGGTCCCCAATGCCGGTTGTCATAGGGGTCGCCTCCCCTATGTCTTGGGCAACCGAGTATTAACCTCGGGTGCCTTCTCAACAGCCTTGTCCGCCCCTCTGCGGCTAGGAAAGGTCCTTCAGGATAACACCTCGGTGTCATCCATGGTGATGGGCGAGGGGGCTCGTGGCTGCGTCTTGCTCTCTGCCAAATCGGGCGGCAGAGAGTTCCCCTCCGATAACGGAGTGTTCAGGAGTTCACGTGGAGGGCTGAAAGGCACATAGAAAAATGGCTTATAAAATGGAAAGGGGAGAACTGGAGATAGACAATAAGTGTCTGACATATTTACGATTTGGCCAGAGGCTTCGCCCTGGGAGGCCTTTTGGGGACTAGTTCGGCGTCTGATTCCGAACTGTCCTGGAGGATCACTTTCCCCCTTTTGGGCGCCTCCCCCTCCGGGTCTTCGGAGGCCGCCCTCTTCTTCTTCCTCCCCTTACGAGGGGAATTACTTTCCTCCTCCTCCTCCTACTCTTCTTCTTCTTCTTCTTCCTCATCTCCCTCGTGGGATGAGAGGGCTTAATTCAGTCTCTCCGGACACTGCGTCCGAAGGACCCTTGTGGCGGGGGCCGCCCTTGGCCTCCTTACCCTTCTTCTTCTTGGCCTTCTTCTCCAGCGCTTGGTATGACACCGGGACCAGCATCTCCGTTAGTTGGAGGTGGCTGGGTTGTCCGGCAGCAGTGTTGGACAGTTGATACGTTCCGCCTTCACCATCCAACCCTGTGTGGACAGAGGATCAAGTAAATCTTCATCATCATCTGAAGCGTTAGCCAAATAAGTCTTCAGAGAGGTTATGCTTACCGCCAAGGCTGGGTTCTCACTGTCGAGTCCGATGTCTTTGGTCTTCATCGGACAACTCTTTTGGGCCTTGAAAAGTTGCTTCCATATGTCTTTGTGTGTGGTGTCAAAGAAGTGCTTCAAGGTCCGAGGCTCTTCCGGATTGAACTCCCACATGGGGAGGCCCGTTGGCAGGGAAGGACACGACGGAAGAGCATCGCCTGGATCACGTTTGTGAGACTAGTGTTTTTTCCCAACACATTGGTGATGCGCTTTTGCAGCATCATCACCTCCGGCTATGACCCCCAGTCAAGGTCCTTGGTGGTCCATGAGGTGAGTCTCTTAGGGGGTCTAAATCTGAAATCATGTGTGGCCGCCCACTTCGCATCGCGGGGTGAACCACTCCTGCTGCCACACCTTGACTGTCTCCACGAAAGCCCCTTGGGCCAGACGGTGTTGGGGAGCTTGCTTACCATGGCCCCGCCGAAATCCGTGTGCTGACCGTCGACCACCTTCGGCTTCAGATTAAAAACCTTGAGCCATACGCCGAAGTGTGGGGGGATGCGGAGAAGAGCCTCGCACACGATGATAAACGTCCATATGTGGAGGAAGGAGTTTGGAGCTAGATCATGGAAATCTAATCCATAGTAGAACATGAGACCTTGGACAAAGGGGTGGATGGGAAACCCTATCCCGCGGAGGAAGTGGGGTACAAACTCTAGTCTCTTGCCGGGCTCCAGGGTAGGCGTGACCTGACCCTTGTTGGGGGAGCCTGTGCGCGATGTCCGCGGACAGATAGCCCGCGCCCCGGAGCTCCTTGACGTCCTTCTCAGTGACGGAGGAGGCCTCCCACTTGCCCTTGGAACCAGATCCATACATGGTTGGGGAGGTTGGTGGCGGTGGAGAAGATTGAGATCTTGGACGCTGGAGCTTAGAGGAAGGGAAGGCAGGAGCTAAGAGATGGCGTGGGGAAAAAAGGAGGAATCTTTACCTTCTTATAGGCAGTGAAATACCAAACGCCCCCCTCTCAAGCCTTAAAACTCGCCCGTTCCAAAAGAGATCGTGTGGATTGCTGTTGGGAAATGTAGCATGCAATTTCAAAAAAAATTCCTACGATCACGCAAGATCTATCTACGAGATGCATAGCAACGAGAGGGGGAGAGTGTGTCCACGTACCCTCGTATACCGAAAGCGGAAGCGTTGACTTAACACAGTTGATGTAGTCAAATGTCTTCGCGAACGATCGAGCACCGAATGTACGGCACCAAGAGTTCAGCACACATTCAACTCGATGACGTCCCTTGAACTCTTGATCTAGCAAAGTGTCAAGGGATATTTTCGTCAGCATGAAGGTGTGGTGATGGTGATGGTGATATGATTCGCGCAGGGCTTTGCCTAAGCACTACGACAATATGACCAGAGGAGTAAACTATGGAGGGGGGCATCGCACATGGCTAAGAGAACAATTGATGTCCTTTGGGGTGCCCTCCTGCCGCTGTATATAAAGGAGGAGAGGGAGGAGGCCGGCCCTAGGGGTCCGCCAAGTCAGGAGGAGACCGACTTGGACTCCTAGTCCTAGTTGCCCCCTCCTTTCTTTCGGAGGAGGAAAAGGGAAGGAGAGGGAGAGCCGGAGAGGGAGAAGGAAAGGGGGGCCGTGCCACCTCCCCTTGTCCAATTCGGAATCCCATGGGGGGCGCCACCCCTTGTGGGCTCCCCTCTCTCTCCCCTATGGCCCATGTTGGCCCATAACTTTCCCCGGGGGGTTCCGGTAACCCTCGGTACTCCGATAAATATCTGAAACACTCTGAAACCATTCCGGTCTCCGAATACTATCGTCCAATATATCAACCTTTACCTCTCAACCATTTCGAGACTCCTCGTCATGTCCGTGATCTCATCTGGGACTCTGAATAATCTCCGGTCACCAAAACACATAACTCATAATACAAATCATCATCGAACGTTAAGCGTGTGGACCCTACGGGTTTGAGAACTATGTAGACATGACCGAGACACATCTCCGATCAATAACCAACAGCGGAACCTTGATGCTCATATTTGTTCCTACATATTCTATGAAGATCCTTATCAGTCAAACCGCAATGACAACATACGTCATTCCCTTTGTCATTGGTATGTTACTTGCCCGAGATTCGATCGTCGGTATCCTCATACCTAGTTCAATCTCGTTACCGGCAAGTCTGTTTACTCATTCCGTAATACATCATCCCGCAACTAACTCATTAGTCACATTGCTTGCAAGGCTTATCATGATGTGCATTACCGAGAGGGCCCAGAGATACCTCTCTGATACTCGGAGTGATAAATCCTAATCTCAATCTATGCCAACCCAACAAACACCTTCGGAGACACCTGTAGAGCATCTTTATAATCATCCAGTTACGTTGTGACGTTGGATTACCCAAAACTGTATTGATGAGGATCCCGCAATGGGCGGCCACGATCTCTGTTTTGATAGGACGTGCCAATGGAGGCTATGCCTCAAAACGCGAAGCGGGAGGTGTGAAAACAGTTCGAAATGTTAAAGGGCCAGATGTGGCATTTTGCTGAAAAAGTTGTCACTAAAAAGACACTGTTTTATTTGCATATCTTGCCTTCGTGGCCAAGGGTTGTGGTAATTATACAGAGCCGGATACAGTTCCTTTGTTCAGGGAATTGTTTTAAAGTATTTAGGAGAAAGAACCCGCCTTGCAATGCCGAAGATAATCCGTGTGCTGAACACATCGTCATCGAAGACTGATTCAGGGGCTACTGAGAGAGTCCAGGATTAGGGGGTCCTTGGGTGTCCGGGCTATTTGATATGGGCCGGACTGATGGGTCGTGAAGATACAAGCAGAAGACTTCCCCCCGTGTCTGGGTAGGACTTCCCTATGCGTGGATGGCAAGATTGGTGTCCGGATATGTTATTTCTTTCTCCCACAAACTGACTCTGTACAAACCCTATGCCCCTCCGATGTGTATATAAACTGGAGGGTTTAGTCTGTAGAGGCTATCAGAATTCTCATAGGCTAGACAATTAGGGTTTAGCCATTACGATCTCGAGGTAGATTGACTCTTGTAACCCCTAAACTCATCAAATACAATCAAGCATGACGTAGGGTTTTACCTTCATTAAGAGGGCCCGAACCTGGGTAAACATTGTGTCCCACTTGTCCCTTGTTACCCTTGATCCTCAGACGCATAGTTCAGGACCCCCTACCCGAGATCGGCCTGTTTTGACACCGACAGTAGGGGAGGTGGTTTTCTTGTGCGTGTGGAAGGTCCGAGCGGATTGATTTTTTTTCATAAGGGGGATCAAGGGTTTTATAGTAAAGATACGGTTGAAAAAACTTTCTACTATTAATTATCTACAGCCTTAATTATGTGTCTAACTAATTAATTGCATGGATTTCATAATTGATTTTGTGCGAAATATCCCTAGTACTGAAATAGACTAAATTAATTACACGTGTAATTTATTGTTTGGATAATTAATCGCATTAATGTTTTGATTTCCAAATGGATTTGGTGCTTGGTTTCCAAATTGCTTTGCATTATTGATTGGGTGAAACTTTTCATAATTAACATGATCATCTTGTTCAAGCATCAATAATACTTTCCCAAACTAATGTGATACTCATGTCCCAAAAATGATACTCTCTGTAATTAACGTGATCGTTCCGTTCAACACTCGATTACACTTTTTATAATTAGCCTTAGCATTTTGTTTAAAAATATACTTTCCATAATTAAAGTGACTTCACTGTCAAATGCTCGATAATACTTTTCATAACATGATCCTTCCATCGGAATAATCATGCTCTTCATAATTAATGTGATCCTTCCGTCCAAAGAATGATACTCTTCATAATTACTGTGGTCCTCCTGTCCAGTGAAACATAGCTATTAAATGTCTGGCTAATTAGTACACATAATTAACTTCTCTAACTAATTAATTACATGCAACTATGGGCAGGGGAATTAGCCAGGAGATAACCGAGACAATCTTTAGGTATTAATGGTTGCCTGCAAAACCAAACTAAACGAGATACGAATCTACCATCACGACTGCAGATTTCAAGAAGAAGACTGACGCTGATGGTAATGTTACTGTCTACAAAGCTCGACTTGTCGCAAAAGATTTTCGACAAGTTCAAGGAGCCGACTACGATGAGACTTTCTCACCCGTAGCGATGCTTAAGTCTGTCAGAATCATGTTAGCAAATTGCCACATTTTATGATTACAAAATCTGGCAAATGGACGTCAAAACTGCATTCCTTAATGGATTTCTTAAGGAAGAGTTGTATATGATGCAACCAGAAGGGTTTGTCGATCCTAAAGGTACTAACAAAGTGTGAAAGCTCCAAAGATCCATCTATGGATTGGTGCAAGCATCTCGGAGTTGGAATATACACTTTGATGAGGTGATCAAAGCATATGGTTTTATACAGACTTTCGGAGAAGCCTGTATTTACAACAAAGTGAGTGGGAGCTCTAGAGCATTTCTAACATTATATGTGGATGACATATTGTTGATTGGAAATGATATAGAATTTCTAGATAGCATAAATGGATACTTGAATAAAAGTTTTTCAATGAAAGACCTCGGTGAAGCTGCTTATATATTGGGCATCAAGATCTATAGAGATAGATCAAGATGCTTAATAGGACTTTCACAAAGCACATACCTTGATGAAGTTTTGAAGATGTTCAAAATGGATTAGTCAAAGAAAGGGTTCTTGCCTCTGTTACAAGGTGTGAAGTTGAGTCAGACTCAATGCCCGACCACTGCGGAAGATAGAGAGAAAATGAAAGTCATTCCCTATGCCTCAGCCATAGGTTCTATCATGTATGATATATATGCTATGTACCAGACCTGATGTGTGCCTTGCTATAAGTTTAGCAGGGAGGTACCAAAGTAATCCAGGAGTGGATCACTGGACAGCGTTCAAGAACATCCTGAAGTACCTGAAAAGGACTAAGGATATGTTTCTCATTTATGGAGGTGACAAAGATCTTGTCGTAAATGGTTATGTCGATATTAGCTTTGACACTGGTCCGGATGACTCTAAGTCACAAATAGGATACGTATTTATTCTGAATGGTGGAGCTATCAGTTGGTGCAGTTCCAAGCAGAGCGTCGTGGCGGGATCTATGTATGAAGCGGAGTACATAGCTGCTACGGAAGTGATACGTCTCCAATGTATCTATAATTTTTGATTGCTCCATGCTATGTTATCTACTGTTTTGGGCAATATTGGGCTTTATTATCCACTTTTATATTATTTTTGGGACTAACCTATTAACTGGAGGCCCAGCCCAGAATTGCTGTTTTTTTTTGCCTATTTCAGTGTTTCGAAGAAAAGGAATATCAAACGGAGTCGAAACGGAACGAAATCAACTGGAGAAGTTATTTTTGGAAGGAAAGCTACCGGATGGACTTGGACCCCACGTCAGGATCCAAGGGAGGTGTTCACGAGGGTGGGGGCGCGCCCCCTGCCTCGTGGGGCCCCCGAAGCTCCACCGACGTACTTCCTGCACCCATATATACCTACGTATTCCAGAACAGAGATTAGATCGGGAGTTCCGCCGCCAGAAGCCTCTGTAGCCACCGAAAGCCAATCTAGAGCCGTTCTGGCACCCTGCCGGAGGGGGAAATCCCTCTCTGGTGGCCATCTTCATCATCCCGGTGCTCTCCATGACGAGGAGGGAGTAGTTCTCCCTCGGGGCTGAGGGTATGTACCAGTAGCTATGTGTTTGATCTCTCTCTCTCTCTCTCTCTCTCTCTCTCTCTCTCTCTCTCTCTCTCTCTCGTGTTCTTGATATGATACGATCTTGATGTATCGCGAGCTTTGCTATTATATTTGGATCCTATGATGTTTCTTCCCCCCTCTACTCTCTTGTAATGGATTGAGTTTCCCCTTTGAAGTTATATTATCGGATTGAGTCTTTAAAGATTTGAGAACACTTGATGTATGTCTTGCCATGGATATCTGTGGTGACAATGGGATATCACGTGATTCACTTGATGTATGTTTTGGTGATCAACTTGCGGGTTCCACCCATGAACCTATGCATAGGGGTTGGCACATGTTTTCGTCGTGATTCTTCGGTAGAAACTTTGGGTCACTCTTTGAGGTTCTATGTGTTGGTTGAATAGATGAATCTGGGATTGTGTGATGCATGTCGTATAATCATACCCACGGATACTTGAGGTGACATTGGAGTATCTAGGTGACATTAGGGTTTTGGTTGATTTGTGTCTTAAGGTGTTATTCTAGTACGAACTCTAGGGCTGTTTGTGACACTTATAGGATTAGCCCAACGGATTGATTGGAAAGAATAACTTTGAGGTGGTTTCGTACCCTACCATAATCTCTTCGTTTGTTCTCCGCTATTAGTGACTTTGGAGTGACACTTTCTTGCATGTTGAGAGATGGTTATGTGACCAAATTATGTTATTATTGTTGAGGGAACTTACACTAGCGAAAGTATGAACCCTAGGCCTTGTTTCAACGCATTTTAATACCGTTTACGCTCACTTTTATCATTAGTTACCTTGCTGTTTTTATATTTTCAGATTACAAATACCTTTATCTACCATCCATATGCCACTTGTTTCACCATCTCTTCACCGAACTAGTGCACCTGTACAATTTACCATTGTATTGGGTGTGTTGGGGACACAAGAGACTCTTTGTTATTTGGTTGAAGGGTTGCTTGAGAGAGACCATCTTCATCCTACGCCTCCTACGGATTGATAAACCTTAGGTCATCCACTTGAGGGAAATTTGCTACTATCCTACAAACCTCTGCACTTGGAGGCCCAACAACGTCTACAAGAAGAAGGTTGTGTAGTAGACATCAGGAAGCAGCAAATGAAGGAGTCTGGATGAAGGAGTTCATATCCGATCTAGGTGTAATACCTAGTGCATCAGGTCAAATGAAAATCTTTTGTGACAATGCTAGAGCAATTGCCTTGGTGAAGGAATCCAGATTTCACAAAAGAACCAAAAACATCAAGAGACGCTTCAACTCCATCCATGATCAAGTCAAGGGGGAGACATGGAGATTTGCAAAGACATACGGATCTGAATGTTGCGACCCCGTCAACTAAGCCTCTTCCACGAGCAAAACATGATCAGCAGCAAGACTCCATGGGTGTTAGAATACTTAAAATGCAATCTAGATTATTAACTCTAGTGCAAGTGGGAGACTAAAGGAAATATGCCCTAGAGGCAATAATAAAGTTGTTATTTTATATTTCCTTATTTATGATAAATGTTTATTATTCATGCTAGAATTGTATTGATCGGAAACCCAAATAAATGTGTGATTACATAGACAAACACTGAGTCCCTAGTGAGCCTCTACTTGACTAGCTCATTGATCAAAGATGGTTAAGGTTTCCTAACCATGGACATGAGTTGTCATTTGATGACGAGATCACATCATTAGGAGAATGATGTGATGGACATGACCCATCCGTTAGCTTGGCATATTAATCGTTCAGTTTTATTGCTATTGCTTTCTTCATGTCAAATACATATTCCTTCGACTATGAGATGATGACCCACAAGTATAGGGGATCTATCGTAGTCATTTTGATAAGTAAGAGTGTAGAACCCAACGAGGAGCAGAAGGAAATGATAAGCAGTTTTCAGTAAGGTATTCTCTGCAAGCACTGAAATTATCGGTAACAGATAGTTTTGTGATAAGGTAATTCGTAATGGGTAACAAGTAATAAAAGTAAATAAGGTGCAACAAGATGGCCCAATCCTTTTGTAGCAAAGGACAAGACTGTACAAACTCTTATATAAAGGAAAGAGCTCCCGAGGACACATGGGAATTATCGTCAAGCTAGTTTTCATCACGTTCATATGATTCGCGTTCGGTACTTTGATAATTTGATATGTGGGTGGGCCGGTGCTTGGGTACTGCCCTTCCTTGGACAAGCATCCCACTTATGATTAACCCCTATTGCAAGCATCGGCAACTAGAAAACAAGTATTAAGGTAAACCTAACAATAGCATGAAACATATGGATCCAAATCAGCCCCTTACGAAGCAACTCATAAACTAGGGTTTAAGCTTCTGTCACTCTAGCAACCCATCATCTACTTATTACTCCCCAATGCCTTCCTCTAGGCCCAAACAATGGTGAAGTGTCATGTAGTCGATGTTCACATGACACCACTAGAGGAAAGACAACATACATCTCATCAAAATATCGAACGAATACCAAATTCACATGACTACTTATAGCAAGACTTCTCCCATGTCCTCAGGAACAAACGTAACTACTCACAAATCATATTCATGTTCATAATCAGAGGGGTATTAATATGCATAAAGGATCTGAACATATGATCTTCCACCAAGTAAACCAACTAGCATCAACTACAAGGAGTAATCAACACTACTAGCAACCCACAGGTACCAATCTGAGGTTTTGGGACAAAGATTGGATACAAGAGATGAACTAGGGTTTGAGATGAGATGGTGCTGGTGAAGATGTTGATGGAGATTGACCCCCTCCCGATGAGAGGGTCGATGGTGATGATGATAGTGATGATTTCCCCCTCCCGAAGGGAAGTTTCCATGGCAGAATAGCTCCGCTGGAGCCCTAGATTGGTTCCGCCTCGTGGCGACGGAGTTTCATCCTGTGAGCTAGCTTATGATTTTTTCCTCGAGGAAAGACCTCATATAGCCAAAGATGGGCATCAGAGGGCTGCCAGGGGGCCCCCGAGGCAGGGGGCGCGCCCAGGGGGTAGGGCGCACCCCACCCTCGTGGATGGTGGGTGGCCCCCCTCTGGTACTTCTTTCGCCCAATATTTTTTATATATTCTAAAACATGCTCCCGTGAAATTTCAGGACTTTTGGAGATGTGCAGAATAGGTCTCTAATATTTGCTCCTCTTCCAGCCCAGAATTCCAGCTGCCGGTATTCTCCCTCTTCACGTAAACCTTGTAAAATAAGAGAGAATAGGCATAAGTATTGTGACATATTGTGTAATAATAGCCCATAATGCAATAAATATTGATATAAAAGCAAGATGCAAACTGGACATATCGACTCCCCCAAGCTTAGACCTCGCTTGTCCTCAAGCGAAAGCCGATATTGAAAAATATGTCCACATGTTTAGAGATAGAGGTGTCGATAAACTAAAATACGGACACGAGGCCATCATGATCATTATTATAACATCAACATATATATATATATATATATATATATATATATATATATATATATATATATATATATATATATTGTCATATGATCTCTTATGCTAATGTAACAATTCATTCACAATTTCAAGTATGAATCAGAAACTTCATTGAGAATGAGCAAACTATAATCTCAGTCATTGAAACAATAGCAATTTATCATAACATAGGAAAGAGTCAATAGAAGATCTTTTCAGCAAGTCCACATACTCAACCATCATTTAGTCTTTCACAATTGCTAACACTCACGCAATATTTATGGTTATGAAGTTTTAGTCGGACACAGAGAAAGATAGGGTCTTATAGTTTTGCCTCCCAACCTTTTACCTCAAGGGTAATGTCAACAATAATAGTTCATAAAAACTTACATCCAATTAGCTATATATATCAGGATCTTTCCAACACATTGTGCTCGCCAAAGGATAAAATGTAAAAGGGAAAGGTGAAGATCACCATGACTCTTGTATGAAGTATAGGACAAGAATAAAAGATAGGTCCTTCGTAGAGGGAAGCAGAGGTTGTCATGTGCTTTATGGTTGGATGCACGAAGTCTTAATGCAAAAGAACATCACTTTATATTGCCACTTGTGTATTGGACCTTTATTATGCAGTCCGTCGCTTTTATTTCTTCCACATCACAAGATCGTATAAAGCTTACTTTCTCCACACTAATAAATCATACACATTTAGAGAGCAATTTTTATGGCTTGCAAAAATGAAAACTTACTTGAAGGATCTTGCTCAATCCATAGGTAGATATGGTGGACTCTCATGGCAAAACTGGGTTTAAGGATATTTGGAAGCACAAGAAGTATCTCTACTTGGTGCAAAGAATTTGGCTAGCATGAGGGGGAAAGGCAAGCTCAACATGTTGGATGATCCATGACAATATAATTTATTTCAGATGTAAGAAAACATAACCCATTACGTTGTCTTCCTTGTCCAACATCAACCCTTTAGCATGTCATATTTTAATGAGTGCTCACAATCATAAAAGATGTCCAAGATAGTATATTTATATGTGAAACCTCTCTTTCTTTATTACTTCCTATGAATTGCAACAGTGACCAAAACTATGCTTGTCAACTCTCAACAATCTTTATTCATCATACTATATGTGAAGTCATTACTCTCCATAAGATCCATATGATCTCTTTATTTCTTTTTATTCTTTCTCTTTTATTTTATTCCCTCAAGATCATAGCAAGATAATCAAGCCCTTGATTCAACACTAATCTTTATTATATATAGCTCACGGACTCGATTACATAGAAGGATCATGAAGCAAAACTGAAAACTAGATCATACTAAAACTTTATTCTACTAGATCAAGATATTACCAAAAGGATCGAACTAAGAAAAAACGGTGAAGATAAAAGTCTGATGGTGATACGATACCGGGGCACTCCCCCAAGCTTGGCAGTTTCCAAGGGGAGTGTCCATACCCATGTGTTTATGTCTCTTTCTTCAGGGGTGGTGACGTGATATTATTGGTGATGATGCCCCTCAGGATATGATTCTCTTCCTCGATCTTATTGACTTCCTGCTTGAGGTCCATTATTTCCTTACGGAGCTTGCGTGACGGCTAAAGCTCCTTTCACCCAAGGATGTTGCATAGCTGTGGGAGAACAAGCAACAGTCTTTTTCATATTTTCATTAGAAAGAAATCTAACATTGGAAGGGATGACCGAGTTTGGAATAGCCGAGCTCTGTAGTTCCCCCATCATGAATCCGGCTCGGAAACGAGAAGTAACTTCTTGATCCTCCTCCATGGCATCTATCCTTTTCAAGTCGGCCTCCATCTCTTCCTCAGTTGATGGCCCAAAGTGGTCGGCATCGCTGTTTGCTCTTGGCCCCGGTATCGGATGAGACACCCGACTCTCCCCGACTGACTCTTGAGAAGACATCTTGCTCTAGATCTGCTGCAGAAACAGCTAGAAACAAAAACAGAGGATATTTGCGTGGTACGGTGGTCAAAACCTTCGGGAGAATATATAGTGAATTTTTACCGACCAAAAGAAGTATCGTGCAAGAAAACGGGGTCCAGAGAGCACACGAGGTGCCCACGAGGCAGGGGGCGCGCCCAGGGGTAGGGCGCGCCCTCCACCCTCGTGGAAGCCTCATGTCCTTCCCGGAATGCTTCTTATTTTCCTATTTTTTAAAATATTCCAAAACGGAGAAAAATTGCTATTAGAACTATTTTGGAGTCGGTTTACTTACCGTACCACGTACCTATTCCTTTTCGGAGTCTGAAACATTCTGGAAAGTGTCCCTTATGTATTCCTCCGGGGTTACGGTTTCAATAACATTAGTTTCAACATTTATGGGATTACCTGAGATATAATGTTTTATTCTTTGACCGTTCACCACCCTTGGATTTGTGCCTTCGAAGTTGTTGATTTTTATGGCACCGGAACGATAGACCTCCTCAATGACGTAAGGACCTTCCCATTTAGAGAGGAATTTTCCTGCAAAAAATCTTAAACGAGAGTTGTATAACAATACATAATCACCTACATTAAACTCACATTTTTGTATCCTTTTGTCATGCCATCTTTTAACTTTTTCTTTAAACAGTTTGGCATTCTCGTAAGCTTGGGTTCTCCATTCATCAAGTGAGCTAATGTCAAAAAGCCTCTTCTCACCGGCAAGTTTGAAATCATAATTGAGCTCTTTAATGGCCCAATATGCCTTATGTTCTAGTTCGAGAGGTAAGTGACATGCTTTTCCATAAACCATTTTATATGGAGACATACCCATATGATTCTTATATGCAGTTCTATAAGCCCATAGTGCATCATCAAGTTTCTTGGACCAATTCTTTCTAGATCTGTTAACAGTCTTTTGCAAAATTAATTTAGGCTCTCTATTGCTCAGTTCTACTTGACCACTAGACTGTGGATGGTATGGAGCTGCAATTCTATGATTAACATCATACTTAGCAAGCATCTTATGAAAAGCACCATGAATAAAATGTGAACCACCATCAGTCATTAAATATATAGGGACTCCAAACCTCAGAAAAATAACTTCTTTAACCATCTTAATAGAGGTGTTATGATCAACACTACTAGTTGGAATAGCTTCTACCCACTTAGTAACGTAATCAACAACAACTAAAATATGAGTATACCCATTAGAGGAAGGAAACGGTCCCATATAATCAAAGCCCCAAACATCAAATGGTTCAATAACAAGTGAATAATTCATAGGCATTTCTTGATGTCTACTAATATTACCAACTAGTAGATACCCCGCGCGTTGCCTTGGGACTTTTATCGACCTTATGAGACATGCTGGTATGCACACTGCAACAACTGGCATAAGTATGCATAATATGCATGAACATGATTGAATAGAACAAAATTGGATCCGTCCGTGTAGCTTGAAGCCTCAAATACATGATAAATGAGGAATATAGGGAGAGGTTTTGGATACAATGGTTGCATCAGATTATTCTGTTGTTAGAAGCACAAATGGAAATAAATGACATCCATGTTTTCTGTTCTAAATGTTACCTACTGATTTACGTAAAGCAATTTTGCACCGATTTCTCTCCTTCGGTGTTCCATCGAACATGAATGGTCCATCATATTGATTGATTCAAGGAAACAGTTACTCAGGGCAAGATTATACGGCTGTAGAAATGCAGTGAGAAGGGAAAAATGGAATGGAATCAAATCTTAGAACTACAACAGTTTACTGTTCTACCGGAGTTTCAGAAACATCCAAGCTGAGCTAAACTGAATGATTAATTGAAGGAGAGATAACTACCTGAATGGGAGGCAAACAACATGACCATAAGCAGTACATCACCAAATTTTCACCTCAAAAACTGAGCTCATATTTTTGGTGCCTTCATTGTTCCAAGATTGAAAAGAGAAAAATCAACTAATCAGTCACCTAGAAGATAGGTGAGGGAGACCACGAACCTGCTTTGCCTATGAGATAATCACGGCAAGTCTAACGCTGAGACTGCATGCATCCATGGTTAGGGTTGGATGTTGTATGTAGGGAAAGTGTTATGAACCAAGTTGGGAAGACTATCAGCAAGGAACACGGTAGAAGGGCGACGTCAATTCTGGAGCAGAGAACGGCAGGCGCCAAAGCCAGGAAACTATGGCAGAGCAAAAGGGTGAGGCGGAGGGCCGCTCAATGCAGCATTCTAGAGTGGACAACATCATTGGGAGGTGATCCTCGTAGCTGGATGCATCAGCCGATGGCTTGGCGACATGCCAGCTGACCCAGAAAGTTAGTGGTTGTAGGAAGTTACTTAAGGAATAGATGATCTTATTTTCACTTTTTTGTTGAACCATCTATAAATGAGATGGGTCTGAACCTCCCATGTTCTTCTCTTCTCCATGAACCATCTCCATAATTTCTCATGAGTGCTTCCTATAGCTACAATTCATATAAACTCTAAAGCATAAATTTATTGGTGTGACTTGTGAGGATATGGGTCTATAACAGGAGGCCTCAGGTTGAGCTAAAGGAGAAGCAAGAGTGGAAGTTGGTGCATCGGATGGGAACATATATAGCACCGGAGGTAGAGCCAAGGAGGTGTTTGTGAAAGGAGGTAGAGTGTTGTGCCTTGTCAATGGAAATTAGTAATAAAGCCAAATGCCTCATTAGTTTGCCAGTTCGTTTTCCGGCCCCATGGGGATTAGTGGGATGACGAAATGACACGCTAAGGCTTTCATCAGTTTCAGTTTCATGCGTTGTTTGTCATGAATTATTGGGTCAACATTTAATAATGGGCTGCATGTGGATGGAGTAACAATGGACTGCATGTGCCAGCGAAGGAAACTAAGCGCTGGAAATTGGAACAAAGTGCTTTGGATTTTTTCGTAAGGTGGAAGGTTGTTGACAGCCGCTGATGTGTCAAATTGCTTGGAAACTGAATGCTTATGTGGCACCATGATGATGTGGATAGTGTGCATGTTGAGAGAATTGGTAGTAGTGGGGATCAACTTCTTAAGAATGTAAGATTCTTTGACGTTCATCACAAGACAAGACAAACTTACGGGCATCCTTGAGAGAGTAGGCCAATAAAAACCCGATTGCAATACCTTATGTGTAGTTCTATCTCCAGCGTGGTGTCCCCATAAGCCTCGGAGTGACACTTGCGTAGGATCTGTTCCTATTCATGCTCAGGTACACAATGTCTAATAACACCAACTACTCCTTCTTTATAAAGATGTGGGTCATCCTAGAAGTAATGTCTTAAATCATAGAAAAACTTTTTCTTTTGCTGGTATGTGAAACTAGGTGGTATAAATTTAGCAACAATGTAACTAGCATAATCAGCATACCATGGAGCAGTACGAGAAGCATTTACGACAGCTAATTGTTCATCAGGAAAGCTATTATCAATAGGTAGTGGGTCATCAAGAACATTCTCTAACCTAGACAAGTTGTCTGCAACGGGGTTCTCTACTCCCTTTCTATCAATAATATGCAAATCAAATTCTTGAAGCAAGAGAACCCATCTAATAAGTCTAGGTTTAGCATCTTTCTTTTCCATAAGATATTTAATAGCAGCATGATCAGTGTGAACAGTTACTTTAGAATCAACTATATAAGGTCTGAACTTATCACAAGCAAATACAACTGCTAAAAATTCCTTTTCAGTTGTAGCATAATTTCTTTGGGCACTGTCTAGAGTTTTACTAGCATATTGGAAAACATTTAATTTCTTATCAACCCATTGTCCTAAAACAGCCCCTACAGCATAATCACTAGCATCACACATAATTTCAAATGGTAAATTCCAATCAGGTGGCTGAACAATAGGTGCAGAAATCAAAGCTTTCTTAAGTATTTCAAATGCTTCTACACAATCATCATCAAAGACAAAAAGAACATCTTTTTGTAAGAGATTAGTCAAAGGCCTAGAAATTTTAGAGAAGTCCTTAATGAACCTCCTATAAAATCCGACATGACCAAGGAAACTTCTTATACCTTTAATGTCCTTAGGACACCACATCTTTTCAATAGCATCAACTTTAGCTTTATCAACTTCAATACCTCTTTCAGAATTTTATGCCCCAAGACAATACCTTCATTGACCATAAAGTGGCACTTCTCCCAATTCAAGACAACATCAGTTTCTTCACATCTCTGCAAAACTCGATCAAGGTTGCTTAAGGAATCATCAAAAGAAGTTCCATAAACGGAGAAATCATCCATGAAAACCTCAACAATCTTTTCACAAAAGTCAGAGAATATAGCAGTCATACATCTTTGAAAGGTAGCAGGTGCATTGCATAAACCAAAAGGCATACGTCTATGAGCAAAGGTACTGAAAGGGCAAGTAAAAGTTGTCTTTTCTTGATCCTCTTTTGACACAGGTATTTGAGAGAAACCAGAATAACCATCTAGAGAGCAAAAATGTGTATGTTTGGGTAATCTTTCTAGCATTTGATCAATAAAAGGTAAAGGGTAATGATCCTTTTTAGTAGCTTTATTTAATTTGCGGAAATCAATTACCATTCTATAACCTGTAACAATTCTTTGTGGGATCAATTCATCTTTATCATTAGGAACAACAGTAATACCTCCCTTCTTAGGGACACAATGGACATGACTTACCCACTGACTATCAGCAACGGGATAAATTATACATGCCTCCAAAAGCTTTAGTATTTATTTTCTTACCACTTCTTTCATCTTAGGATTTAACCGTTGTTGGTGATTAACAACCGGTTTCGCGTCTTTCTCCAATGTTATTTTGTGCTGGCATAAAGTGGGACTAATGCCCATAAGATCATCAAGAGTATATCCAATAGCAGCACGGTGCTTCTTCAGAGTTTTCAATAATTTCTTTTCTTCATGCTCTGAAAGGTTAGCACTAATAATAATAGGATATATCTCTTTCTCATCAAGATAAGCATATTTAACAGTATCTGGTAAAGGTTTAAGCTCAAACACGGGGATCACCCTTGGGTGGAGGAGGATCCCCTAGAATTTCAACAGGAAAGTTGTGTTTCAAAATAGGACCCTGTTTAAAGAATACTTCATCTATTTCCCTTCTTTCATTCATAAACATATCATTTTCATGGTCTAGCAAATATTGTTCTAAAGGATCATTAGGAGGCACGGCAATAGAAGCAAGAACAATAATTTCATCTATACTAGGCAATTTTTTTATCATGGGGTTCTCTATGAAATTTAGCAAAATTAAACTCATGAGACATATCCCCCAAACCAATAGTAACAACATCCTTTTTGCAGTCTATCTTAGCATTAACAGTATTCAAGAAGGATCTACCAAATATAATGGGGCAAAATCATCTTGTGGGGAACCAAGAACAAGAAAATCATCAGGATATTTAACTTTCCCACACAAGACTTCAACATCTTTAACAATCCCAACTAGTGAAATAGTATCTCTATTGGCAAGCTTAATTGTGACATCAATCTCTTCTATCTCAGCAGGTGCAATATCATGCATAATTTCTTTGTATAAGGAATGAGGTATTGCACTTGCACTAGCACCCATATTACACAAGCCATGATAGCAATGATCTCCTATTTTAACAGAAATAAAATGCATGCCTACAACAGGTCTATGCTTATTTTTAGTATCATGTCTAGCAATTCTAGCAGCTTCATCACAAAAAAAATAACATTCCCATCAACATTATCGGCCAAGAGATATTTAACCATAGCAATACTATGTTCAACTTTAATTTGCTCATAGGGTGTAGGTGTTCTAGTATTACTCTTACGAACAATAGTTGAAGCTTTAGCATGATCCTTTATTCTAACAGGGAAAGGTAGTTTCTCAATATAAGCAGTAGGAACAACAGGATCAACATTATAAGTGATAGTCTTTTATTCAACTTTAATAGGTGCAACTACTTTTACTTCAATGTGAGGATTATATTTAACCCACTTCTCCTTAGGGAGATCAACATGAGTAGCAAAGGATTCACAGAAAGAAGCTACTATCTTAGAGTCAAGTCCATATTTCGTGCTAAATTAACAGAAAGCATCGGTATCCATAAAAGATTTAACACAATCAAACTTAGGTATTATACCTGACTCCTTACCTTCATCGAGATCCCAATCTTCAGAGTCGCGTTTAACTCTTTCCAATAAATCCCATTTGAATTCAATAGTCTTTGTCATAAAAGAGTCAGTACAAGAAGTATCGAGCATGGAGCAATTATCGAGAGAAAGCCGATCATAAAAATTTGGAATAATAATTTATCTTGAGAGCTCATGATTGGGGCATGAATATAACATTGACTTAAGCCTCCCCCAAGCTTGAGTGATGCTTTCTCCTTCACGAGGATTACGATCGCGATGAACAAGATGCATAGGATAAAACTTCTGATGAAATTCCAATTTCAATCGGTTGTAGTTCCATGATCCCATATCATCACATAGCCTAAACCATGTCAATGACTTTCCCTTCAAAGATAAAGGGAAGACCTTCTTCTTGATAACATCCTCGAGCAAACCTTCAAGCATAAATAATCCACAAACTTCATCCACATAGATTAGGTGCAAATCGGGATGCAATGTTCCATCTCCTGTAAAAGGATTAGCTAGCAGTTTCTCTATCATACCCGAATGAATTTCAAAGTAAACATTTTCAGTAGGTTCAGTAGGTTGAGGAGAAACTCTTTGCTCTACTGGTCGGGGTGAAGATACCCCGAACAAGCCCCTCAAAGGATTATGTTCCATAGTAACAAGTGACAGTAAATTTCAGCACACTATATAAAATTTTCCTTACCAAATTCCACCTACCAAAGGCGCTTCACTCCCCGATAACAGAGCTAGAAAAGAATCTTGATGACCCACAAGTATAGGGGATCTATCGTAGTCCTTTCGATAAGTAAGAGTGTCGAACCCAATGAGGAGCAAAAGGAAATGATAAGCAATTTTCAGTAAGGTATTCTCTGCAAGCACTGAAATTATCGGTAACAGATAGTTTTGTGATAAGGTAATTTGTAACGGGTAACAAGTAATAAAATTAAATAAGGTGCAGCAAGATGGCCCAATCCTTTTTGTAGCAAAGGACAAGCCTGGACAAACTCTTATATAAAGGAAAGCGCTCCCGAGGACACATGGGAATTATCGTCAAGCTAGTTTTCATCACGTTCATATGATTCGCGTTCGGTACTTTGATAATTTGATATGTGGGTGGACCGGTGCTTGGGTACTGCCCTTCCTTGGACAAGCATCCCACTTATGATTAACCCCTATTGCAAGCATCCACAACTACAAAAGTAGTATTAAGGTAAACCTAACCATAGCATGAAACATATGGATCCAAATCAGCCCCTTACGAAGCAACTCATAAACTAGGGTTTAAGCTTCTGTCACTCTAGCAACCCATCATCTAATTATTACTCCCCAATGCCTTCCTCTAGGCCCAAACAATGGTGAAGTGTCATGTAGTCCATGTTCACATGACACCACTAGAGGAAAGACAACATACATCTCATCAAAATATCGAACGAATACCAAATTCACATGACTACTTATAGCAAGACTTCTCCCATGTCCTCAGGAACAAATGTAACTACTCACAAATCATATTCATGTTCATAATCAAAGGGGTATTAATATGCATAAAGGATCTGAACATATGATCTTCCACCAAGTAAACCAACTAGCATCAACTACAAGGAGTAATCAACACTACTAGCAACCCACAGGTACCAATCTGAGGTTTTGGGACAAAGATTGGATACAAGAGATGAACTAGGGTTTGAGATGAGATGGTGCTGGTGAAGATGTTGATGGAGATTGACCCCCGCCATATGAGAGGATCGATGGTGATGACTATGGTGATGATTTCCCCCTCCCAGAGGGAAGTTTCCCCGGCAGAACAGCTCCATCAGAGCCCTAGATTGGTTCTGCCTCATGGCGGTGGAGTTTCATCCCATGAGCTAGCTTATGATTTTTTTTCCTCGACGAAAGACCTCATATAGCCAAAGATGGGCATCAGAGGGCTGCTGGGGGCCCCCGAGGCAGGGGCGCGCCCAGGGGGTAGGGCGTGCCCCCACCCTCGTGGATGGCGGGCGGCCCCCCTCTGGTACTTCTTTCACCCAATATTTTATATATATTCTGAAACGTGCTCCCGTGGAATTTCAGGACTTTTGGAGATGTGCAGAATAGGTCTCTAATATTTGCTCCTCTTCCAGCCCAGAATTCCAGCTGCTGGCATTCTCCCTCATCACGTAAACCTTGTAAAATAAGAGAGAATAGTCATAAGTATTGTGACATATTGTGTAATCATAGCCCATAATGCAATTAATATCGATATAAAAGCATAATTCAAAATGCATGTATCATGAGATTATGAAACTCCCGGATACCAGAAGAATACCTTGTGTGCTATCAAACATCACAACGCAACTAGGTGATTATAAAGATGCCCTACATGTATCTCCGAAGGTGTTTGTTGGGTTGGCATAGATCGAGATTAGGTTTGTCACTCTGAGTATCGGAGAGGTATCTTTGGGCCCTCTCGGTAATGCACATCATAAGAAGCGTTGCAAGCAAAGTGACTAAGGAGTTAGTTACAAGATGATGTATTATGGAACGAGTAAAGATACTTGCCGGTATCGAGATTGAACTAGGGTATGTGGATACCGACGATCGAATCTCGGGCAAGTAACATACTGATGACAAAGGGAATAATGTATGTTGTCATAACGGTTCGACCGATAAAGATCTTCATAGAATATGTAGGAGCCAATATGAGCATCCAGATTCCGCTATTGGTTATTGGCCGGAGAGTTGTCTCGTTCATGTCTACATAGTTCTCGAACCCGTAGGGTCCGCACGCTTAACGTTCGATGACGATTTATCATTATATGAGCTATGACATTTGGTGACTGAATGTTGTTCGGAGTCCTGAATGAGATCACGGACATGAAGAGGAGTCTCTAAATGGTTGAGAGGTAAAGATTGATATATACGATGATAGTATTCAAACACCGGAAGTGTTCCGGATAGTACCGGGTATTTATTGGAGTACCGGGGGGTTACCGGAACCCCCGGGGAAAAGATATGGGCCATAGGAGGGGAGCACACCAACCCACAAGGGGTGGCGCGCACCCCTCAAGGAAGGAGGCCGAATTGGAGAAGGGAAAGAGGGGGTTCGGCCCCCCTTTCCTTCCCTCCCCCTCTTCCCTTTTCCCCCCTTCGAAAATAAGGAAAGGGGGAGGCCGAATTGGGGAGGACCCCAAGTAGGATTCCTCCTACTTGGGGCGCCCCATGGCTGCCCCTCCTCCCCACCCACCTATATATACGTGGGGGCGCCTAGAACACACAACAACAATCATTAGCCATGTGTGGTGTCCCCCACCACAGTTTACACCCTTGGTCATAGTTTTGCGATGCTTAGGTGAAGCCCTGCGAGAATCACTTCACCATCACCATCACCACACTGTCGCGCTGACGGAACTCACCTACATCCTCGACACCTTGATGGATCGAGAAGGTGAGGGACGTCACCGAGCTGAATGTGTGCAGAACTCGAAGGTGTCGTACGTTCGGTGCTTGATCGGTGGACCTAGAAGAAGTTCGACTATATCAACCGCGTTGTCAAACGCTTCCGCTTTCGGTCCACGAGGGTACGTAGACTGATACGTCTCCAACGTATCTATAATTTTTGATTGTTCCATGCTACTATATTATCCATATAGGATGTTTTATATGCATTAATATGCTATTTTATATGATTTTTGGGACTAACCTATTAACCTAGAGCCCAGTGCCAGTTTCTGTTTTTCCTTGTTTTTGAGTATCGCAGAAAAGGAATATCAAACGGAGCCCAATTGACCTGAAAATTTATGGACATTATTTTTGGACCAAAAGAAGCCCACGGAGTATTGGAGATGGGCCAGAGGAGTCCCGAGGCACCCACGAGGGTGGGGGCATGATACGTCTCCAACGTATCTATAATTTTTTATTGCTCCATGCTATATTATCTACTGTTTTGGACAATATTATCTAATTTTATATTATTTTTGAGACTAACCTATTAACCGGATGCCCAACCCAGAATTGTTATTTTTTTGCCTGTTTTAGGGGTTTGAAGAAAAGCAATATCAAACGGAGTCCAAACGGAATGAAACCTTCGGGAACGTGATTTTCTCACCGAATACAACTTAGGAGACTTGGACCCTACGTCAAGGCACGTAACAGGAGGCCACAAGGTAGGGGGCGCGCCCCCACCCTCGTGGGCCCCTTGTTGCTCCACCGACATACTTCTTCCTCCTATATATACCCACGTACCCCCAAATGATCAGATATGGAGCCAAAACCCTAATTCCACCACCGTAACTTTCTGTATCCACAAGATCCCATCTTGGGGCCTGTTCCGGAGCTCCGCCGGAGGGGGCATCGATCACAGAGGGCTTCTACATCAACACCACAGCCTCTTCGATGAAGTGTGAGTAGTTTACTTCAGACCTACGGGTCCATAGTTAGTAGCTAGATGGCTTCTTCTCTCTTTTTGGATCTCAATACAATGTTCTCCCCCTCTCTTGTGGAGATCTATTCGATGTAATCTTCTTTTTGCAGTGTGTTTGTTGAGACCGATGAATTGTGGGTTTATGATCAAGTCTATCTATGAATAATATTTGAATCTTCTCTGAATTCTTTTATGTATGATTGGTTATCTTTGCAAGTCTCTTCGAATTATCAGTTTGGTTTGGCCTACTAGATTGATCTTTCTTGCAATGGGAGAAGTGCTTAGCTTTGGGTTCAATCTTGCGGTGTCCTTTCCCGGTGACAGTAAGGGCAGCAAGACACGTATTGTATTGTTGCCATCGAGGATAACAAGGTGGGGTTTTCTTCATATTGCATGAGTCTATCCCTCTACATCATGTCATCTTGCTTAAGGCGTTACTCTGTTTTAACTTAATACTCTAGATGCATGCTGGATAGCGGTCGATGAGTGAAGTAATAGTAGTAGATGCAGGCAAGAGTCGGTTTACTTGTCTCGGACTTGATGCCTATATACATGATCATACCTAGATATTCTTATAACTATGCTCAATTCTGTCAATTGCTCAACAGTAATTTGTTCACCCACCGTAGAATACTTATGCTCTCGAGAGAAGCCACTAGTGAAACCTATGGCCTCCGGGTCTATCTTTATCATATCAATCTCCTACTACTTAGTAATTTACTTTGCCTTTATTTTACTTTGCATCTTTATCATAAAAATACCAAAAAATTATCTTATCATATCTATCAGATCTCACTCTCGTAAGTGGCCCTATAGGGATTGACAACCCCTATTTGCGTTGGTTGCGAGGATTTATTTGTTTTGTGCAGGTGTGAGGGACTCGCGCGTAGCCTCCTACTGGATTGATACCTTGGTTCTCAAAAACTGAGGGAAATACTTACGCTACTTTGCTGCATCATCCCTTCCTGTTCGGGGAAAACCAATGCAGTGCTAAAAGAGGTAGCAAGAAGGATTTATGGCGCCGTTGCCGGGGAGGTCTACGCAAAAGTCAACATACCAAGTACCCATCACATACCCTTATCTCCCGCATTATATTATTTGCCATTTGCCTCTCGTTTTCCTCCCCCCACTTCACCCTTGTCGTTTTATTCGCCCTCTCTCTCTATCCTCCCTCTCTTTCTCTATTTGCCTCCTTTTGTCCGCTTGCTCTTTGTTTGCTTGTGTGTTAGTTTGCTTGCTTATCATGATGGCTCAAGATAATACTAAATTGCGTGACTTCACCAATACCAACAACAATGATTTTATTAGCACTCCGATTGCTCCTCTTACCGATGCTGAATCTTGTGAAATTAATGATGCTTTGCTGAATCTTGTCATGAAAGATTCATTCTCCGGCCTTCCTAGTGAAGATGCCGCTACTCATCTAAATAGCTTCGTTGATTTGTGTGACATGCAAAAGAAGAAAGATGTGGATAATGATATTGTCAAATTGAAGCTATTTCCTTTTTCGCTTAGAGATCATGCTAAAGCTTGGTTTTCGTCTTTGCCTAAAAATAGTATTGATTCATGGAATAAGTGCAAAGATGCTTTTATCTCTAAGTATTTTCCTCCCGCTAAGATAATCTCACTTAGAAATGATATTATGAATTTTAAGCAACTTGATCATGAACATGTTGCACAAGCTTGGGAGAGAATGAAATTAATGATACGTAATTGCCCTACTCATGGTTTAAATTTGTGGATGATTATACAAATTTTTTATGCCGGATTGAATTTTGCTTCTAGAAATATTTTAGATTCGGCCGCGGGAGGCACTTTTATGGAAATCATTTTAGGAGAAGCTACTATACTCCTATATAATATTATGGTTAATTATTCTCAATGGCATACTGAAAGATCTACTAATAAAAAGGTGCATGCGATAGAAGAAATTAATGTTTTGAGTGGAAAGATGGATGAACTTATGAAATTATTTGCTAATAAGAGTGTTTCTTCTGATCCTAATGATATGCCCTTGTCTACTTTGATTGAGAATAATGATGAATCTATGGATGTGAATTTTGTTGGTAGGAACAATTTTGGTAACAACGCGTATAGAGGAAATTTCAATCCTAGGCCTTACCCTAGTAATCTCTCTAATAATTATGGTAATACCTACAACAATTCTTATGGAAATTATAATAAGATGTCCTCTGATTTTGATTCGAATATTAAAGAATTTATTACCTCGCAAAATAATTTTAATGCTATGATTGAAGAAAATTTGCTTAAGATTGATGATTTGGCTAGGAACGTTGATAGAATTGCTCTTGATGTTGATTCTTTGAAACTTAGATCTATTCCACCTAAGCATGATATCAATGAGTCTCTCAAAGCCATGAGAATTTCCATTGATGAGTGCAAAGAAAGAACCGCTAGGATGCGTGCTAAGAAAGATGCCTTTATAAAAGCGTGTTCTTCTAGATTCTATGAAAATAATGATGAAGATCTAAAAGTTATTGATGTGTCCCCTATTAAATCTTTGTTTTGCAATATGAATCTTGATAATGATGGGACTGAATATGATCCACCTTTACCTAGAAGGCGTTCCAAGAACTCTGAATCTTTTGATCTTGATGCTAAATTTGATAAAAGTGAGATTGAAGAAATTAAAACCCTAGATGTTTCTAAACCCACTATTATGGATTTCAAGGAATTTAACTATGAAAATTTCTCTTTGATTGATTGCATTTCTTTGTTGCAATCCATGCTAAATTCTCCTCATGCTTATAGTCAAAATAAAGCGTTTACTAAACATATCTTTGATGCCTTGATGCAATCTTCTGAAGAAAAACTTGAATTGGAAGTTTCTATCCCTAGAAAACTTTATGATAAGTGGGAACCAACTATTAAAATTAAAATTAAAGATCATGAATGCTATGCTTTATGTGATTTGGGTGCTAGTGTTTCCACGATTTCAAAGACTTTGTGTGATTTGTTAGGTTTCCGTGATTTTGATGATTGCTCTCTAAACTTGCACCTTGCGGATTCCACTATTAAGAAAACTATGGGAAGAATTAATGGTTTTCTTATTGTTGCAAATAGGAATTATGTGCTCGTAGATTTTATCGTTCTTGACATATATTGCAATCCTTCATGTCCTATTATTCTTGGTAGACCTTTCCTTAGAACGATTGGTGCAATTATTGATATGAAGGAAGGAAATATTAGATTCCAATTCCCATTAAGGAAAGGCATGGAACACTTTCCTAGAAAGAAAATTAAATTACCTTATTAATCTATTATGAGAGCCACTTATGGATTGCCTACCAAAGATGGCAATACCTAGATCTATTCTTGCTTGTTATGCCTAGCTAGGGGCGTTAAACGATAGCGCTTGTTGGGAGGCAACCCAATTTTATTTTTATTCCTTGATTTTTGCTCCTGTTTAGTAATAAATAAATTATCTAGACTCTGTTTTGATTGTGTTTTTTGTGTTTAATTAGTGTTTGTGCCAAGTAGAACCGTTGGGAAGACTTGGTTAAAGTCTTGTTGAACTTGCTGTAAAAAACAGAAACTTTAGCGCTCACGAGAACTGCTGTCATTTTTATTTGGAAAGTTATATTTAGTTAATTCTTTTTTCAGATGATTAATAGATAAATTCCTCAAGTCCAGCAATTTATTTTAGAATTTTTGGGGTTCCATATGTTGCGCTAGCTACAGATTACTACAGACTGTTCTGTTTTTGACAGATTCTGTTTTTCGTGTGTTGTTTACTTATTTTGATGAATCTATGGCTAGTAAATTAGTTTATAAACCATAGAGAAGTTGGAATACAGTAGGTATAACACCCATATAAATAAATAATGAGTTCATTACAGTACCTTGAAGTGATCTTTTATTCTCTTTCGCTAACGGAGCTCACGAGATTTTCTACTTTAAGTTTTGTGTTGTGAAGTTTTCAAGTTTTGGGTAAAGATTTGATGGATTATGGAACAAGGAGTGGGAAGAGCCTAAGCTTGGGGATGCCCATGGCACCCCCAAGATAATCTAAGGATACCTAAAAGCCAAAGCTTGAGGATGCCCCGGAAGGCATCCCCTCTTTCATCTACTTCTATCGGTAACTTTACTTGGAGCTATATTTTTATTTACCACATGATATTTGTTTTGCTTGGAGCGTCTTGTATGATTTGATTCTTTGCTTGTTAGTTTACCACAATCATACTTGCTGTACACACCTTTTGAGAGAGCCATATATGATTTGGAATTTGTTAGAATACTCTATGTGCTTCGCTTATATCTTTTGAGTTATATAATTTTGCTTTAGTGCTTCACTTATATCTTTTAGAGCACGGTGGTGGATTTGTTTTATATAAACTATTGATCTCTCATGCTTCACTTAGATTATTTTGAGAGTCTTAATAGCATGGTAATTTGCTTAAAATCCTAATATGCTTGGTATGCAAGATTAATAATAAAACTCTTTTATGAGTGTGTTGAATACTATGATAAGTTTGATACTTGATAATTGTTTTGAGATATGGAGATGGTGATATTAAAGTCATGATAGTTGAGTAGTTGTGAATTTGAGAAATACTTGTGTTGAAGCTTGTGGTTCCCGTAGCATTCACGTGTGGTGAACCATTATGTGATGAAGTCGGAGCATGATTTATTTATTGATTATCTTCCTTATGAGTGGCGGTCGGGGACGAGCGATGGTCTTTTCCTGCCAATCTACCCCCCTAGGAGCATGCGCGTAATACTTTGCTTTGATAACTTGTAGATTTTTACAATAAGTATATGAGTTCTTTATGACTAATGTTGAGTCCATGGATTATACGCACTCTCACCCTTCCACCTTTGCTAGCCTCTCTAATAGCGCGCACCTTTTCGCCGGTATCATACACTCACCATATACCTTCCTCAAAACAGCCACCATACCTACCTATTATGGCATTTCCATAGCCATTCCGAGATATTGCCACGCAACTTTCCACCATTCCGTTTATGACACACTCCATCATTGTCATATTGCTTAGCATGATCATGTAGTTGACATAGTATTTGTGGCAAAGCCACCATTCATAATCCTTTCATACATGTCACTCATGCATCATTGCATATCCCGGTACACTGCCGGAGGCATTCATATATAGTCATATTTTGTTCTAAGTATCGAGTTGTAATTGTTGAGTTGTAAAAAAAGTGTGATGATCATCATTACTAGAGCATTGTCCCAGTGAGGAAAGGATGATGGTGTGACGCCCTCGATTCAATCGTACACTAATCATACACGCAAATGTGTACGATCAAGATCAAGGACTCACAGGAAGATATCACAACACAACTCTAGACACAAAGTAAAAATAATACAAGCTTTATATTACAAGCCAGGGGCCTCGAGGGCTCGAATACATAAGCTCGAATACACAAGAGTCAGCGGAAGCAACAATATCTGAGTACAGACATAAGTTAGACAAGTTTGCCTTAAGAAGGCTAGCACAAAAGCAACAACGATCGAAAAGGCAAGGCCTCCTGCCTGGGAGCCTCCTAACTACTCCTGGTCATCATCGGTCTCCACGTAGTAGTAGGCATCGGTGGTGGCATCTGGCTCCTGGGTTCCGACATTTGGTTGCATCAACCGGAAAGAAGAAGAAAGGGGGAAAAGGGGGAGCAAAGCAACCGTGAGTACTCATCCAAAGTACTCGCAAGCAAGGATCTACACTACGTATGCAACATTATCAAAGGAAGTCTGTATATGTGGACTGGGCTGCAGAAATGCCAGAATAGAGAGAAGGCCTAGTCCTATTGAAGACTAGCATCTTCTGGAAACCACCATCCTGTAGCAACAGGAGGGAGTAGAGTAGCATAAAGTAAAGTAGTAGTAATGTTATCAACCTCGGCCAGAGATCCTTTCTCGACTCCCTGCAAGAAAGCAATCCCAGAGCCATACTATCCAGTTATCATCACAATCCATTCCTCATATCCAAGTCTAATCTCAAGTCTCCAGTTCTAGTTGTATCGATCGGGATACAACTCCAAGTGTCCGTTACCGTAGGACAGGCTATCGATAGATGTTTTCTTCCCTGCAGGGGTGCACCAACTTACCTACCACGCTCGATTAACTCCGGCCGAACACACTTTCCTGGGTCATGCCGGCCTCGGCCAAACAATACGCCGCAACCTGACCTAGGCTTAATAGAGAGGTCAGCACGCCGGACTAAACCTATGCCCCCAGGGGTCATGGGTCATCTCCCCGGGAACTCCTGCACGTTGCGAACGCGGCCGGTGAGCTGACCTAGCTACCTCCTTCAACAAGGTAGGTGCTTTCCAGTCCAACCTGGTGCGCGCCGCTCAGGCGCTGACGTCTATTAAGCTTCGGCTGATGCATACGACACAGAACGCCCATACTATGCCCACATGATGGTTAGTGCTATCAGGCCAGAGGCCCCTCAGATCAAATATCCAAATCGTAGTGGATTAGGAACGCGCGTTAACAAGTAGAGACTCACGAAAGATGTGACCCCGTTGCCCTGTCTCGAGGACTTGCGGCAATGGCTAGGAATGCCCGGCCACGCCTCGTAATTATCTCGCGGGCACCTTCCAGGTCCGCCCGACTCCACATCACTCGCAATTAAGCTCGCGCGGGTACCCCTCAGGGTCGACCCGTCTTTCCAAGTAACAGTGGTAAAGTCCAAGTTCCGTGTGTCCAAACATCAAGGGGAAAACCCGAGGAATCACCCCCGATGAATTCCACTAGATGTAATCATCAAGGTGAACGTAAGAGGAATCACCCCCGAGGTTCACACTTGAGGGGTTGCACGACAGAGTCGTATCGGAAGTGGTTAAGGAGAAATCACCCTCGGTGACCACGGCCGAATGACTACACTACAGGGTTAACATCAGAAGTGCTAAAGAGGTTTCACCCTCGGCACTCGATAGTAACCTAGTAGTGTCGAGCAACTAAGGGGAAAGTGATGTGCGGTGTCGGGGCCTGGTCTTCGATCCCGTTGATCGGGTCTTCGATGATGAAGCAGGGGCAACAGGGACAAGGTGGGGGGTCACTGATGGATCACTAACCAACCTATACTAAGCAATTTAGGATAAGCAGGTAAGGTAACAATAAGCAGGTTACAGAAGCAGGCTATGCATGAGAATATGAGCAAACAATAATAGTAGCAAAATCTAATGCAAGCATGAGAGAATGGAATGGACGATATCGGGATGATCAAAAAGTGGGGCTTGCCTGGTTGCTCAGACAAGAACGAGGGGTCGTCGGTGACGTAGTCGATCACGGCGGCATCATCGGCCTCGGGGTCTACCGGAGAGAAGAGGGGGAAGAAACAGTAAATATAAGCAAACAGATGCAACGCTAAGCATGGCATGACGATAAGTAGAATTAGGGTCGATCTAACGTAGTACTACACGTTGCAGACAGAGGGGATAAACATCCAAGGATGAATTCCCGGGGTTAGGCGGATTCCGGACATAGGAAAAGAGGGGGAAAGTTCCATGTTCAGCATGCTAGGGTCATGTGACAGATGAACGAGCCACGTATTCGGATTCGTTGGATTTTTCTGAGCAACTTTCATATAGAAAACATTTTCAACCGAGCTATGGTTTAATTTATATGATTTTTCAAAGTTTTATTACTATTCTGAAATTGTTTTAATTATTTATTTCGAATTTAAATAATGTTGATTCTTTTTATACTCTGACCGGGCTAGCCACAGTCAATGACATGTGGGGCCAATCAAAGCCCAGCCAACAGGTCAACAGTCAAAGTTGACCTTGGTCAATGTGTGAACAGTGCTAATGGGTCCTACTTGTCATGGACACTGTGTCTATTAAGTCAATTAATTAAAGATAACCAACAGGATGGTCCACATGTCATTTTCTATTAAAGTAAATTAGCACTAATTTAACACTAACTAATCTAGTCCTAATTAAATAAGGGGCCGGCCGTACTGGACAATGGCCCAGCCGGCCACACACACAACACACACACCACACACAGCATGCAACACACAAATCTGTTTTCTGTTAACAAAAAATAGCATTTTGTGATTTTCGTAGGATTTATTCCATGCATCAAATGGATTTGGTCCAGTGGGGTAAAATGGAGTTTGTCACACATACTACCTTCCCATATTTTTCAAGTCCTGTTAACGGTTGTTTAACCGCAGATTAGGGGCTGTAGAGGGGATTAATCAATGTAAAAACTAAAAAGCTAGCTAGCTAGCTAGCAGGAGTACAGGCAAGCAGCGATAGGGAGGCAGTAGCAGAGAGCAGAGGCGTAGCGGCAGCGGCAGGATGCAGTAGCAGCGGGAACGCGCGGGGACGGCAGCGGCTAGCATCAGTAGAAGTGCAGCAGCAGAGGCACGGCCACGCGCAGGCGGACGCGTGCCTGGGCGCGGCCAGCAAGCGGCGCCCGTGGCCGGACGCGACCAGGGGCGCACGGGCACGACAGCGACCTCAGCGACGGCCCGAGCTCGGTAGGGTGTGGCTACGGCGCAGGAGCTCGAGATCGAGTGAGTTGGCGAGCTAGGAGGGAGCTACAGGCGTGCGGGAGGCCAGTTAGTGTACGCACGCGACCAGAGGTTCGTCGGAACCTCGCCGGCGACGAGTCCGAGCGGCACTGGGTTCGGCAACGGTGGTGGCCGCATCTAGAGGTCGAAATCGATGCCGAAAATAGAGGGGATGGACACGGAGCTTACGTAGGGAGCGCAAGGGGTCCCGTCGATGGTTTAGTAGCAGTAGAGGTGGCCGGCGTTGGCGACGGCAGCGGCGACCGAGACGGATGGAGGTTGAGGACGGGGAAGCAGCGGGCGTCCCGGTGTCTTCCAGCTCGATCTCGCCCATGTAGTCGAAGTAGGCGAGGTCGGGGAGGCCGGAGGCGGACTGGAGTCGCGGCGACGACGGCGGACACCGGCGATGTACGCGGTGGGGACGACCTCGATGGCGAGCGAACGGGGCGGCCCCGCTCGAATCGAGGCTTGCAGTCGATGAGGAAGAGGACGGTGGTGCTCCTGGACTCAGCTCGGCGACGAGGGATGGCCGGTGGCCACGGGATCGATCACGACGCGGCGATGGAGGAGCTCGGGTGGGTGCGGGGTGAGAGTGACGGTGCGTGGGAGGGAAAAAGGAGGCTAGGGTTTGGGGGAGAGGAAGAGGGGGCCGGGGGTTGCTCTTATCCGCCGGGGGAAACGACGGGGAGGTGTGGGATGGCTGCCACGGCGTCATCGGTGGTCATGGCGCCGGTGGATCGTTGCCACGATTCCCCTGTGTGAACAGAGAAGGGAGACAAGGGCGAGTTGGGTTGGGCTGGACCTGTTTTAGCTAAATGGGCCAAGGGTCCGGTAGGTTTAGGTCTCCCTTTTTTTTAAATTATTTTCCTTTTCTGCTTTTCCTTTCTGTTTTGTAAATAGTTGGAGCACAAAATGAATATTGTGAAGAATGAAACTTGGCACATAATTCATGCACCAAATTGTGGTGTTGCACAAAAAGTTATAGATCCAACGGAATTGTTCAAGCATTTTTGGAAATTGAAAAGGCCAATTAATATGTCGTTGGGCCACTTTATATTTTCCTAGAGATTAAAGGGAGAGCCAAATGATGTTGGTCACCACATGATAATTAGCTAGTGAATATTTGCAACCCAACGGACATTTTGGTTTTGACATTTGAAAGCTTTATTTGTTTGACTTTATTTTAAAATCTTGAATTTGGACCGGATTCGAACCAATGCGAGTTTAACAACAGTAATCGTGGTACGTGACATCATTAGCAGATTATTACTGTAGCTTAATTATCCGGGCGTCACAGATGGAGACTATGATTCCCCCACAAGTCGGGATGAGACTCCGGACAAAAAAAAAGAGGCCATAAAAAAAGAGAAAAGGCCCCTAAAAAGAGAAAAAAATGAGACAGAAAAAGAGAAGGGACAATGTTACTATCCTTTTACCACACTTGTGCTTCAAAGTAGCACCATGATCTTCATAGTAGAGAGTCTCTTATGTTATCATTTTCATATACTAGTGGGAATCTTTCATTGTAGAACTTGGCTTGTATATTCCAATGATGGGCTTCCTCAAATTACCCTAGGTCTTCATGAGCAAGCAAGTTGGATGCACACCCACTTAGTTTCTTTTTGAGCTTTTATATACTTATAGCTCTAGTGCATCTGTTGCATGGCAATCCCTACTCACTCACATTGATATCTATTGATGGGCATCTCCATAGCCCGTTGATACGCCTTGTTGATGTGAGACTATCTTCTTCCTTTTTGTCTTCTCCACAACCATCACTCTATTCCACCTATAGTGCTATATCCATGGCTCACGCTCATGTATCGTGTGAAGATTAAAATTTTTTGAGTATGTCAAAAGTATGAAACAATTGCTTGGCTTGTCATCGGGGTTGTGCATGATTTAAATATTTTGTATGGTGAAGCTAGAGCATAGCCAGACTATATGATTTTATAGGGATAACTTTCTTTAACCATGTTATTTTGAGAAGACATGATTGCTTTGTTACTATGCTTGAAGTATTATTATTTTTATGTCAATATGAACTTTTGTCTTGAATTTTTCGGATCTGAATATTCATACCACAATTAAGAAGAATTACACTAAAATTGTGCCAAGTAGCACTCCGCATCAAAAATTCTGTTTTTATCATTTACCTACTCGAGGACGAGCAGGAATTAAGCTTGGGGATGCTTGATACGTCTCCAACGTATCTATAATTTTTGATTGCTCCATGCTATATTATCTACTATTTTGGACATTATTAGGCTTTATTGTCTACTTTTATATTATTTTTGAGACTAACCTATTAACCGCAGGCCCAACCCAGAATTGTTGTTTTTTGCCTGTTTTAGGGTTTCGAAGAAAAGGAATATCAAACGGAGTCCAAACGGAATGAAACCTTCGGGAACAAGATTTTCTCACCGAATACAACTCAGGAGACTTGGACCCTATGTGAACGCACGTAACAGGAGGCCACGAGGTAGGGGGCGTGCCCTACCCTACCAGGTGCGCCCCCACCCTCGTGGGCCCCCTGTTGCTCCACCAACGTACTTCTTCCTCCTATATATACCCACATACCCCCAAACGATCAGATACAGAGCCAAAACCCGAATTCCACCGCCGTAACTTTCTGTATCCACAAGTTCCCATCTTGGGGCCTGTTCCGGAGCTCCGCCGGAGGGGGCATCGATCACGGAGGGCTTCTACATCAACACCATAGCCTCTCCGATGAAGTGTGAGTAGTTTACTTCAGACCTACGGGTCCATAGTTAGTAGCTAGATGACTTCTTCTCTCTTTTTGGATCTCAATACAATGTTCTCCCCCTCTCCTGTGGAGATCTATTCGATGTAATCTTCTTTTTGCGGTCTGTTTGTTGAGACCGATGAATTGTGGGTTTATGATCAAGTCTATCTATGAATAATAGTTGAATCTTCTCTGAATTCTTTTATGTATGATTGGTTATCTTTGCAAGTCTCTTCGAATTACCAGTTTGGTTTTGCCTACTAGATTGATCTTTCTTGCAATGGGAGAAGTGCTTAGCTTTGGGTTCAATCTTGCGGTGTCCTTTCCCAGTGACAGTAAGGGCAGCAAGGCACGTATTGTATTGTTGCCATCGAGTATAACAAGATGGGGTTTTCTTCATATTGCATGAGTCTATCCATGTACATCATGTCATCTTGCTTAAGGCGTTACTCTGTTTTAACTTAATACTCTAGATGCATGCTGGATAGCGGTCGATGAGTGGAGTAATAGTAGTAGATGTAGGCAGGAGTCGGTCTACTTGTCTCGGACATGATGCCTATATACATGATCATACCTAGATATTCTCATAACTATGCTCAATTCTGACAATTGCTCAACAGTAATTTGTTCACCCACCGTACAATACTTATGCTCTCGAGAGATGCCACTAGTGAAACCTATGGCCCCCGGGTCTATCTTTATCATATCAATCTCCTACTACTTAGTAATTTACTTTGCTATTTACTTTGCCTTTATTTTACTTTGCATCTTTATCATAAAAATACCAAAAATATTATCTTATCATATCTATCAGATCTCACTCTCGTAAGTGGCCCTATAGGGATTGACAACCCAAATTTGCGTTGGTTGCGAGGATTTATTTGTTTCGTGTAGGTGCGAGGGACTCGCGCGTAGCCTCCTACTGGATTGATACCTTGGTTCTCAAAAACTGAGGGAAATACTTACGCTACTTTGCTGCATCATCCCTTCCTCTTCGGCGAAAACCAAAGCAGTGCTAAAAGAGGTAGCAGGGCGCGCTACCCCCTGGGCGCGCCCCCTACCTCGTGGCCGCCTCGTGGACCCCCCTGACTTGTTCCCGACGCCAACGCCTCTTATATAACCCCAAGCTTCCAGAAAGAAACCTAGATCGGGAGTTCCACCACCGCAAGCCTCTATAGCCACCAAAAACCAATCGGGGCCCTGTTCTGGCACCCTGTCGGAGGGGAGATCCATCACCGGTGGCCATCTTCATCATCCCGGTGCTCTCCATGACGAGGAGTGAGTAGTTCACCCTCGGGTTGAGGGTATGTACCAGTAGATATGTGTTTGAATCTCTCTCTCTCTCTCTCGTGTTCTTGATTCGACACGATCTTGATGTATCACGAGCTTTGCTATTATAGTTGGATCTTATTATGCTCCTCCTCTACTCTCTTGTAATGGATTTAGTTTTCCCTTTGAAGTTATCTTATAGGATTGATTCTTTAAGGATTTGAGAACACTTGATGTATGTCTTGCATGAGCTTATCTGTGGTGACAATGGGATATTCACGTGATCCACTTGATGTATGTTTTGGTGATCAACTTGTGAGTTTCGTGACCTTGTGAACTTATGTAACACCCCGGATGTAACTTTCCCTATTCGTACTCCAACTCTTGCCGTTTTCGGCGTTAAGTTATTTTATTTTCTCGGGTTCGGGTCTTTGTCCCCATGTGTTGTTGTCGTTTTCATGCATCTCATATCATGTCATCATGTGCATTGTATTTGCATACGTGTTCGTCTCATGCATTCGAGCATTTTCTCCATTGTCCGTTTTGCATTCCGGCGCTTCGTTCTCCTCCGGTGGTCATTTCTACCTTTCTTTCGTGTGTGGGGATTAAACATTTCCGGATTGGACCGAGACTTGCCAAGCGGCCTTGGTTTACTACCGGTAGACCGCCTGTCAAGTTTCGTACCATTTGGACTTCGTTTGATACTCCAACGGTTAACCGAGGGACCGAGAAGACGTCGTGTGTGTTGCAGCCCAACACCCCTTCAATTTGGCCCAAAACCCACCTAAACCCTCTCCATCATCTAGAGCGTTCGATCACGATCGCGTGGCCAAAAACCGCACCTCATTTAGACTCTCCTAGCTCCTCCTATGCTTATTTAAAGATCCCCAAAAATCTTCGTCTCCTTCCCCCCCGAAAACCCTAGATCTCATCACCGCACGCCGCCGGACAAAAATCCCACCGACGGGCACGTCCGGGCTGACCCCGCCACCGCCACATGTCGCCTCCTCACTCGCCGCCGCCTCGCCCCACTTCGCCGGCCCGGGAGGCCCAGGGAGGGCCCCCGAGGCCCGGTCGCCGCCGCCAACCGCCCGAGGGGCGCCGCCCTCGTTGCGCCGCCCGGCCCCCGCCGCCCGAGCGCGCCGCCTCCTCCTCCGAGCCGCTGCCGCCGGAGCAAGCCGGCCCCACCGCCGACGACCGCCGCCGCGGCCCCACCGCGCCCGCGCCTCCCCGCCGCCGACAACCGCCGCCGCGGCCCTACCGCACCGCTCCCCGTCGTCCCGCGGCCATATCCGGGCCGCCGGTGAGCTCCCGTCGCCGCCCTGCCCTTCTCCGGCGAAGATTCCGGCGGACCTCAGTTTCCATGCACTAGATCCAGATCTGAAAATATCTCCTCGGGTTGACTTTTTCTCTCGAAACCCTAATCCATATGCTCATGTTCATAGCCTCGTAACTTTGCATCCGTAGCTCCGATTCATGCATATAGCATATCAAAATGTTCATCTTAGAGAGTACATCATTTCATTCCATTGCATCATTTTCATTTGAGTTCATCTTGATGCCCGAAATGCTGTTTGAAGAGGGCTACTTGAGATAATTATCAGATCTGCTACTCCGTTTAGCTTTTTGTCATTTTTGCCATGATTATTGTGTGCATGATATGCCCTGATGCTCTACATATGTCTTGTTAAGGGTTTTGCCATCTTTCCAGAGGTGCAACCCATGTAATTTTGTGATGTGTGTGGTGACTTGCACAAGCTTGCAAAGTGGTGCACTTGTTAATTCTGTTTTCAGGGACTTAGCATTTCCACTAAGTCTTTGAGCTGTTTATTTCATATGGCCATATGTTCATGTTGTTTCATAGTGATCCGTGCCTCTTTTGAGGATGATCAGTAAGGATTTTTTGTTAATATTGTAGTGCTCTATAAATCCATGTCTTTGTTTGCAATTATGGAGCACCCTAGCTTGAGTCAATCGAGCTCTACTTTTGCTACTTTGTGAATCTGGGCAGATTGTCAACTTGTTTGCAATTTTGATGATGTTGTTGTAGTTGATCCGTGCATGCTATGTTATTGTTCTTGCCATGTCTAGCTTGCATTTTGTATGTTCTTGATAGATGTATGCTTAGCTTGTCATGACTTGTTCCGTAGTGAGTGCATCGAGCTCGTAAACATGCCTACTTGAGTTATGTTTCAGCATGTGCCAGTTTTTCACTGTGTCTGAAAACTAATTATGTTTTTGCCATGTTCACATGCTTGCAATTGTATTTTCTGATCCCTTTTGGCTCAAGGTCACTAAGGGACTTTTGTTAAGCTCTTTGAGCAGCTCCATGCCATGCTTTACTTTGCCATGTTGAGGTCTTGTAGCATATAGTTTTGTTGCTCCGAAGAGTGCTATCTGATCTGAAATTCCATACAAGTGTTAATTTCACAAAGTCTGAGATCTGTTTACCATATGCATTTTTGCCATGCTTGTTTGAACCTGTTAATGGGTGAATTTGCGGTAGCTCAGTGCTAGACTTTTGTTAAGCATCTTGAATGCATCTCTGACATGTATTTTGTTGTCATGTTTGGGTGCTGTAGCATGTTCATCTCATTGCAATTAGATGGCTACTTGCTGTAAATCGCAGACCGGTGTCATATTTGAATCGCTTGCCATTTCCAAACCGTAACTCCGATCCCGACGTTATTTATATCGTTTTCAAGCGATTTCATCTCATCTTTCCAGTGGCACACTTGGATCTCCAAGTTGAGGCCAGGTTCTTGCATTTACTGTCATATCTTGCATATGCATCCCGCATCGCATCCCGCATAGCATACCATCATTGCTTCATATTGTTTGTTCCTTGCACATGGTTGATTGTGTCCTTGTTGCTTGTTTGTCTTGTTTGGGTAGAGCCGGGGGACGAGTTCGCTAACGAGGAGCCCGTTGAGTTTGCTTTCGAGGATCCAATCAACTCTGACAACTGTGCAGGCAAGATGGTCTTACCCTCGAAATCACTACTATCTTTGCTATGCTAGATTGCTCGCTCTTTGCTATGCCAATGCCACGATGCCTACCACTTGCTTTCAAGCCTCCCAAATTGCCATGTAAAACCTCTAACCCACCATGTCCTAGCAAACCGTTGATTGGCTTTGTTACCGCTTTGCTCAGCCCCTCTTATAGCGTTGCTAGTTGCAGGTGAAGATTGGAGGCCGTTCCTTGTTGGAACATTTATTACTTGTTGGGATATCATTATATTTCCATGTTATCTTAATGCATCTATATACTTGGTAAAGGGTGGAAGGCTTGGCCTCTCGCCTAGTGTTTTGTTCCACTCTTGCCGCCCTAGTTTCCGTCATATCGATGTTATGTTCCCGGATTTTGCGTTCCTTATGCGGTTGGGTTATAATGGGAACCCCTTGATAGTTCGCCTTGATTAAAGCTTTTCCAGCAATGCCCAACCTTGGTTTCACCATTCGCCACCTAGCCTCTTTTTCCCTTGGGTTTCCGGAGCCCGAGGGTCATCTTATTTTAACCCCCCCCCCCCCCGGGGGGGCAGTGCTCCTCTGAGTGTTTGTCCGAACTGAGCTGCCTGCGGGGCCACCTCGGGGAAACTTGAGGGTTGGTTTTACTCGTAGCTAGTCTCATCTGAGGGTTGATTGATTGTATTTCTTTGTTGCAATCCGTGCTAAATTCTCCTCATGCTTATAGTCAAAATAAAGCGTTTACTAAACATATCTTTGAT
>NC_041380.1:77080648-77092321 GCF_002162155.2 Triticum dicoccoides
CCAGTGCTCCTCTGAGTGTTGGTCCGAACTGAGCTGCCTGCGGGGCCACCTCGGGGAAACTTGAGGGTTGGTTTTACTCGTAGCTAGTCTCATCTGAGGGTTGATTGATTGTATTTCTTTGTTGCAATCCGTGCTAAATTCTCCTCATGCTTATAGTCAAAATAAAGCGTTTACTAAACATATCTTTGATGCCTTGATGCAATCTTCTGAAGAAAAACTTGAATTGGAAGTTTCTATCCCTAGAAAACTTTATGATAAGTGGGAACCAACTATTAAAATTAAAATTAAAGATCATGAATGCTATGCTTTATGTGATTTGGGTGCTAGTGTTTTCACGATTCCAAAGACTTTGTGTGATTTGTTAGGTTTCTGTGATTTTGATGATTGCTCTCTAAACTTGCACCTTGCGGATTCCACTATTAAGAAACCTATGGGAAGAATTAATGATTTTCTTATTGTTGCAAATAGGAATTATGTGCCCGTATATTTTATCATTCTTGACATATATTGCAATCCTTCATGTCCTATTATTCTTGGTAGACCTTTCCTTAGAACGATTGGTGCAATTATTGATATGAAGGAAGGAAATATTAGATTCCAATTCCCATTAAGGAAAGGCATGGAACACTTTCCTAGAAAGAAAATTAAATTACCTTATTAATCTATTATGAGAGCCACTTATGGATTGCCTACCAAAGATGGCAATACCTAGATCTATTCTTACTTGTTATGCCTAGCTAGGGGCGTTAAACGATAGCGCTTGTTGGGAGGCAACCCAATTTTATTGCTATTCCTTGATTTTTGCTCCTGTTTAGTAATAAATAAATTATCTAGACTCTATTTTGGTTATGTTTTTTGTGTTTAATTAGTGTTTGTGCCAAGTAGAACCGTTGGGAAGACTTGGGTAAAGTCTTGTTGAACTTGCTGTAAAAAACAGAAACTTTAGCGCTCACGAGAACTGCTGTCATTTTTATTTGGAAAGTTATATTTAGTTAATTCTTTTTTCAGATGATTAATAGATAAATTCCTCAAGTCCAGCAATTTATTTTAGAATTTGTGGGGTTCCATATGTTGCGCTAGCTACAGATTACTACAGACTGTTCTGTTTTTGACAGATTCTGTTTTTCGTGTGTTGTTTACTTATTTTGATGAATCTATGGCTAGTAAATTAGTTTATAAACCATAGAGAAGTTGGAATAAAGTAGGTATAACACCTATATAAATAAATAATGAGTTCATTACAGTACCTTGAAGTGATCTTTTATTCTCTTTCGCTAACGGAGCTCACGAGATTTTCTACTCTAAGTTTTGTGTTGTGAAGTTTTCAAGTTTTGGGTAAAGATTTGATGGATTATGGAACAAGGAGTGGGAAGAGCCTAAGATTGGGGATGCCCATGGCACACGCAAGATAATCTAAGGACACCTAAAAGCCAAAGCTTGAGGATGCCCAGGAAGGCATCCCCTCTTTCGTCTACTTCTATCGGTAACTTTACTTGGAGCTATATTTTTATTTACCACATGATATTTGTTTTGCTTGGAGCGTCTTGTATGATTTGATTCTTTGCTTGTTAGTTTACCACAATCATACTTGCTGTACACACATTTTGAGAGAGCCATATATGATTTGGAATTTGTTAGAATACTCTATGTGCTTCGCTTATATCTTTTGAGTTATATAATTTTGCTTTAGTGCTTCACTTATATCTTTTAGAGCACGGTGGTGGATTTGTTTTATATAAACTATTGATCTCTCATGCTTCACTTAGATTATTTTGAGAGTCTTAATAGCATGGTAATTTGCTTAAAATCCTAATATGCTTGGTATGCAAAATTAATAATAAAACTCTTTTAGAGTGTGTTGAATACTATGATAAGTTTGATACTTGATAATTGTTTTGAGATATGGAGATGGTGATATTAAAGTCATGATAGTTGAGTAGTTGTGAATTTGAGAAATACTTGTGTTGAAGCTTGTGATTCCCGTAGCATTTACGTGTGGTGAACCGTTATGTGATGAAGTCGGAGCATGATTTATTTATTGATTGTCTTCCTTACGAGTGGCGGTCGGGGACGAGCGATGGTCTTTTCCTACCAATCTACCCCCCTAGGAGCATGCGCGTAATACTTTGCTTTGATAACTTGTAGATTTTTACAATAAGTATATGAGTTCTTTATGACTAATGTTGAGTCCATGGATTATACGCACTCTCACCCTTCCACCTTTGCTAGCCTCTCTAATAGCGCGCACCTTTTCGCCGGTATCATACACTCACCATATACCTTCCTCAAAACAGCCACCATACCTACCTATTATGGCATTTCCATAGCCATTCCGAGATATATTGCCATGCAACTTTCCATCATTCCGTTTATGACACACTCCATCATTGTCATATTGCTTAGCATGATCATGTAGTTGACATAGTATTTGTGGCAAAGCCACCATTCATAATCCTTTCATACATGTCACTCATGCATCATTGCATATCCCGGTACACTACCGGAGGCATTCATATATAGTCATATTTTGTTCTAAGTATTTGTTGAGTTGTAAAAAAAGTGTCATGATCATCATTACTAGAGCATTGTCCCAGTGAGGAAAGGATGATGGTGTGACACCCTCGATTCAATCATACACTAATCATACATGCAAATGTGTACGATCAAGATCAAGGACTCACGGGAAGATATCACAACACAACTCTAGACACAAAGTAAAAATAATACAAGCTTTATATTACAAGCTAGGGGCCTCGAGGGCTCGAATACATAAGCTCGAATACACACGAGTCAGCGGAAGCAACAACTGTTGGAAATATGCCCTAGAGGCAATAATAAAAGCATTATTATTATATTTCCTTGTTCATGATAATTGTCTTTATTCATGCTATAATTGTGTTATCCGGAAATCATAATACATGTGTGAATAATAGACACCAACATGTCCCTAGAAAGCCTCTATTTGACTAGCTCGTTGATCAACAGATAGTCATGGTTTCCTGACTATGGACATTGGATGTCATTGATAACGAGATCACATCATTAGGAGAATGATGTGATGGACAAGACCCAATCCTAAACATAGCATAAGATCGTATAGTTTGTTTGCTAGAGTTTTTCAATGTCAAAGTATCTTTTCCTTAGACCATGAGATCGTGTAACTCCCGGATACCGTAGGAGTGCTTTGGGTGTGCCAAACGTCACAAAGTAACTGGGTGACTATAAAGGTATACTACGGGTATCTCCGAAAGTGTCTGTTGGGTTGACATGGATCAAGACTGGGATTTGTCACTCCGTATGACGGAGAGGTATCACTGGGCCCACTCGGTAATGCATCATCATAATGAGCTCAGAGTGACCAAGTGTCTGGTCACGGGATCATGCATTACGGTACGAGTAAAGTGACTTGCCGGTAACGAGATTGAACGAGGTATTGGGATACCGACGATCGAATCTCGGGCAAGTAATATATCGATTGACAAAGGGAATTGTATACGGGGTTGCTTGAATCCTCGACATCGTGGTTCATCCGATGAGATCATTAAGGAGCATGTGGGGGCCAACATGGGTATCCAAATCCCGCTGTTGGTTATTGACCGGAGAGCGATCACGGTCATGTCTACATGTCTCCCGAACCCGTAGGGTCTACACACTTAAGGTTTGGTAATGCCAGGGTGGTAGGGATATGTATATGCAGTAACCCGAATGTTGCTCGGAGTCCCGGATGAGATCCCGGACGTCACGAGGAGTTCCGGAATGGTCCGGAGGTAAAGATTTATATATGGGAAGTCCTGTTTCGGCCATCGAAACAAGTTTCGAGGTCATCGGTATTGTACCGGGACCACCGGAAGGGTCCCGGGGGTCCACCGGGTGGGGCCACCTGTCCCGGGGGTCCACATGGGCTGTAGGGGGTGCAGCTTGGCCTACATGGGCCAAGGCCACCAGCCCCAAGAGGCCCATGCGCCTAGGGTTTCAAGGAGGAAGAGTCCTAGGAGGGGAAGGCACCTCCTAGGTGCCTTGGGGAGGAAGGATTCCTCCCCCTTGGCCGCACCCCCTAGGAGATTGGATCTCCTAGGGCCGGCGCCCCCCCTTGGCCCTCCTATATATAGTGGGGGAAGGAGGGCTTTTGATCCACGCCTTTTGGTTGCCTCCTTCTCCCTCTCCAACACCTCCTCCTCCTCCATAGCGCTTGGCGAAGCCCTGACGGAGTACTGCAGCTCCATCACCACCACGCCGTCGTGTTGCTGCTGGAGCCATCTTCCTCAACCTCTTCTTCCCTCTTGCTGGATCAAGAAGAAGGAGACGTTACGCTGACCGTACGTGTGTTGAACGCGGAGGTGCCGTCCGTTCGGTGCTAGGATCTTCGGTGATTTGGATCACGTCGTGTTCGACTACCTCATCCCCGTTCTTTGAACGCTTCCGCTCGCGATCTACAAAGGTATGTAGATGCATCCGATCACTCGTTGCTAGATGAACTCCTAGATGGATCTTGGTGAAACCGTAGGAAAATTTTTGTTTTTCTGCTACGTTCCCCAACAACAATATCTGAGTACAGACATAAGTTAGACAAGTTTGCCTTAAGAAGGCTAGCACAAAAGCAACAATGATCGAAAAGGCAAGGCCTCCTGCCTGGGAGCCTCCTAACTACTCCTGGTCATCATCGGTCTCCACGTAGTAGTAGGCATCGGCGGTGGCATCTGGCTCCTGGGTTCCGACATTTGGTTGCATCAACCGGAAAGAAGAAGAAAGGGGGAAAAGGGGGAGCAAAGCAACCGTGAGTACTCATCCAAAGTACTCGCAAGCAAGGATCTACACTACATATGCAACATTATCAAAGGAAGTCTGTATATGTGGACTGGGCTGCAGAAATGCCAGAATAGAGAGAAGGCCTAGTCCTATTGAAGACTAGCATCTTCTGGAAACCACCATCCTGCAGCAACAGGAGGGAGTAGAGTAGCATAAAGTAAAGTAGTAGTAATGTTATCAACCTCGGCCAGAGATCCTTTCTCGACTCCCTGCAAGAAAGCAATCCCAGAGCCATACTATCCAGTTATCATCACAATCCATTCCTCATATCCAAGTCTCATCTCAAGTCTCCAGTTCTAGTTGTATCGATCGGGATACAACTCCAAGTGTCCGTTACCGTAGGACAGGCTATCGATAGATGTTTTCTTCCCTGCAGGGGTGCACCAACTTACCCACCACGCTCGATTAACTCCGGCCGGACACACTTTCCTGGGTCATGCCCGGCCTCGGCCAAACAATATAGCGCAACCCGACCTAGGCTTAATAGAGAGGTCAGCATGCCGGACTAAACCTATGCCCCCAGGGGTCATGGGTCATCTCCCCGGGAACTCCTGCACGTTGCGAACGCGGTCGGTGAGCAGACCTAGCTACCTCCTTCAACAAGGTAGGTGCTTTCCAGTCCAACCCGGCGCGCGCCGCTTAGTCGCTGATGTCTATTAAGCTTCGGCTGATGCATACGACGCAGAACGTCCATACTATGCCCACGTGATGGTTAGTGCTATCAGGCCAGAGGCCCCTCGGATCAAATATCCAAATCGTAGTGGATTAGGAACGCGCGTTAACAAGTAGAGACTCACGAAAGATGTGACCCCCGTTGCCCTGTCTCGAGGACTTGCGGCAAGGGCTAGGAATGCCCGGCCACGCCTCGTAATTATCTCGCGGGCACCTTCCAGGTCCGCCTGACTCCACATCACTCGCAATTAAGCTCGCGCGGGTACCCCTCAGGGTCGACCCGTCTTTCCAAGTAACAGTGGTAAAGTCCAAGTTCTGTGTGTCCAAACATCAAGGGGAAAACCCGAGGAATCACCCCCGATGAATTCCACTAGATGTAATCATCAAGGTGAATGTAAGAGGAATCAACCCCGATGTTCACAGTGCTAGTGGGTCCTACTTGTCATGGACACTGTGTCTATTAAGTCAATTAATTAAAGATAACCAACAGGGTGGTCCACATGTCATTTTTTATTAAAGTAAATTAGCACTAATTTAACACTAATTAATCTAGTCCTAATTAAATAAGGGGCCGGCCGTACTGGACAATGGCCCAGCCGGCCACACACGCAACAGACACCACACACAGCACGCAACACACAAATCTGCTTTCTGTTAACAAAAGATAGCATTTTGTGATTTTCGTAGGATTTATTCCATGCATCAAATGGATTTGGTCCAGTGGGGTAAAATGGAGTGTGTCACACATACTACCTTCCCATATTTTTCAAGTCATGTTAACGGTTGTTTAACCGCAGATTAGGGGCTGTAGAGGGGATTAATCAATGTAAAAACTAAAAAGCTAGCTAGCTAGCTAGCAGGAGTACAAGCAAGCAGCGATAGGGAGGCAGTAGCAGAGAGCAGAGGCGTAGCGGCAGCGGCAGGATGCAGTAGCAGCGGGAACGCGCGGGGACGGCAGCGGCTAGCATCAGTAGAAGTGCAGCAGCAGAGGCACGGCCACGCGCAGGCGGACGCGTGCCTGGGCGCGGCCAGCAAGCGGCACCCGTGGCCGGACGCGACCAGGGGCGCGCGGGCACGACAGCGACCTCAGCGACGGCCCGAGCTCGGTAGGGTGTGGCTACGGCGCAGGAGCTCGAGATCGAGTGAGTTGGCGAGCTAGGAGGGAGCTACAGGCGTGCGGGAGGCCAGTTAGTGTACGCACGCGACCAGAGGTTCGTCGAAACCTCGCCGGCGACGAGGCCGAGCGGCAGTGGGTTCGGCAACGATGGTGGCCGCATCTAGAGGTCGAAATCGATGCCGAAAATAGAGGGGATGGACACGGAGCTTACGTAGGGAGCGCAAGGGGTACCGTCGATGGTTTAGTAGCAGTAGAGGTGGCCTGCGTTGGCGACGGCAGCGGCGACCGAGACGGATGAAGATTGAGGACGGGGAAGCAGCGGGCGTCCCGGTGGCTTCCAGCTCGATCTCGCCCATGTAGTCGAAGTAGGCGAGGTCGGGGAGGCCGGAGGCGGACTGGAGTCGCGGCGACGACGGCGGACACCGGCGATGTACGCGATGGGGACGGCCTCGATGGCGAGCGTACGGGGCGGCCCCGCTCGAATCGAGGCTTGCAGTCGATGAGGAAGAGGACGGTGGTGCTCCTGGACTAAGCTCGGCGACGAGGGATGGCCGGTGGCCACGGGATCGATGACGACGCGGCGATGGAGGAGCTCGGGTGGGTGCGGGGCGAGAGTGACGGCGCGTGGGAGGGAAAAAGGAGGCTAGGGTTTGGGGGAGAGGAAGAGGGGGCCGGGGGTTGCTCTTATCCGCCGGGGGAAACGACGGGGAGGTGTGGGATGGCTGCCACGGCGTCATCGGTGGCCATGGCGCCGGTGGATCGTTGCCATGATTCCCCTGTGTGAACAGAGAAGGGAGACGAGGGCGAGTTGGGTTGGGCTGGACCTGTTTTAGCTAAATGGGCCAAGGGTCCGATAGATTTAGGTCTCCCTTTTTTTTAAATTATTTTCCTTTTCTGCTTTTCCTTTCTGTTTTGTAAATAGTTGGAGCACAAAATGAATATTGTGAAGAATGAAACTTGGCACATAATTCATGCACCAAATTGTGGTGTTGCACAAAAAATTATAGATCCAACAGAATTGTTCAAGCATTTTTGGAAATTGAAAAGGCCAATTAATATGTCGTTGGGCCACTTTATATTTTCCTAGAGATTAAAGGGAGAGCCAAATGATGTTGGTCACCACATGATAATTAGCTAGTGAATATTTGCAACCCAACGGACATTTTTGTTTTGACATTTGAAAGCTTTATTTGTTTGACTTTATTTTAAAATCTTGAATTTGGACCGGATTCGAACCAACGCGAGTTTAACAACAGTAATCGTGGTACGTGACATCATTAGCAGATTATTACTTTAGCTTAATTATCCGGGCGTCACAGATGGAGACTATGATTCCCCCACAAGTCGGGATGAGACTCCGGACGAAAAAAATGAGACAAAAAAAGAAAAGGGACAATGTTACTATCCTTTTACCACACTTGTGCTTCAAAGTAGCACCATGATCTTCATAGTAGAGAGTCTCTTATGTTATCATTTTTATATACTAGTGGGATCTTTCATTGTAGAACTTGGCTTGTATATTCCAATAATGGGCTTCCTCAAATTACGCTAGGTCTTCATGAGCAAGCAAGTTGGATGCACACCCACTTAGTTTCTTTTTGAGCTTTCATATACTTATAGCTCTAGTGCATCCGTTGCACGGCAATCCCTACTCACTCACATTGATATCTATTGATGGGCATCTCCATAGCCCGTTGATACGCTTAGTTGATGTGAGACTATCTTCTTCCTTTTTGTCTTCTCCACAACCACCACTCTATTTCACCTATAGTGCTATATCCATGGCTCACGCTCATGTATTGTGTGAAGATTGAAAAAGTTTTGAGAATGTCAAAAGTATGAAACAATTGCTTGGCTTGTCATCGGGGTTGTGCATGATTTAAATATTTTGTATGGTGAAGATAGAGCATAGCTAGACTATATGATTTTGTAGGAATAACTTTCTTTAACCATGTTATATTGAGAAGACATGATTGCTTTGTTACTATGCTTGAAGTATTATTATTTTTATGTCAATATGAACTTTTGTCTTGAAGTTTTCGGATCTGAATATTCATACCACAATTAAGAAAAATTACACTAAAATTGTGCCAAGTAGCACTCCGCATCAAAAATTCTGTTTTTATCATTTACCTACTCGAGGACGAGCAGGAATTAAGCTTGGGGATGCTTGATACGTCTCCAACGTATCTATAATTTTTGATTGCTCCATGCTATATTATCTACTATTTTGGACATTATTAGGCTTTATTATCTACTTTTATATTATTTTTGAGACTAACCTATTAACCGCAGGCCCAGCCCAGAATTGTTGTTTTTTGCCTGTTTTAGGGTTTTGAAGAAAAGGAATATCAAACGGAGTCCAAACGGAATGAAACCTTCGGGAACAAGATTTTCTCACCGAATACAACTCAGGAGACTTGGACCCTACGTCAACGCATGTAACAGGAGGCCACGAGGTAGGGGGCGTGACCTACCCTACCAGGTGCGCCCCCACCCTCGTGGGCCCCCTGTTGCTCCACCGACGTACTTCTTCCTCCTATATATACCCACGTACCCCCAAACGATCAGATACAGAGCCAAAACCCGAATTCCACCGCCGTAACTTTCTGTATCCACAAGTTCCCATCTTGGGTCCTATTCCGGAGCTCCGCCGGAGGGGGCATCGATCACGGAGGGCTTCTACATCAACACCATAGCCTCTCCGATGAAGTGTGAGTAGTTTACTTCAGACCTACGGGTCCATAGTTAGTAGCTAGATGGCTTCTTCTCTCTTTTTGGATCTCAATACAATGTTCTCCCCCTCTCTTGTGGAGATCTATTCGATGTAATCTTCTTTTTGCGGTCTGTTTGTTGAGACCGATGAATTGTGGGTTTATGATCAAGTCTATCTATGAATAATAGTTGAATCTCCTCTGAATTCTTTTATGTATGATTGGTTATCTTTGCAAGTCTCTTAGAATTATCAGTTTGGTTTGGCCTACTAGATTGATCTTTCTTGCAATGGGAGAAGTGCTTAGCTTTGGGTTCAATCTTGCGGTGTCCTTTCCCAGTGACAGTAAGGGCAGCAAGGCACGTATTGTATTGTTGCCATCGAGGATAACAAGATGGGGTTTTCTTCATATTGCATGAGTCTATCCATGTACATCATGTCATCTTGCTTAAGGCGTTACTCTGTTTTAACTTAATACTCTAGATGCATGCTGGATAGCGGTCGATGAGTGGAGTAATAGTAGTAGATGCAGGCAGGAGTCGGTCTACTTGTCTCGGACGTGATGCCTATATACATGATCATACCTAGATATTCTCATAACTATGCTCAATTCTGACAATTGCTCAACAGTAATTTGTTCACCCACCGTACAATACTTATGCTCTCGAGAGAAGCCACTAGTGAAACCTATGGCCCCCGGGTCTATATTTATCATATCAATCTCCTACTACTTAGTAATTTACTTTGCTATTTACTTTGCCTTTATTTTACTTTGCATCTTTATCATAAAAATACCAAAAATATTATCTTATCATATCTATCAGATCTCACTCTCGTAAGTGGCCCTATAGGGATTGACAACCCCTATTTGCGTTGGTTGCGAGGATTTATTTGTTTTGTGTAGGTGTGAGGGACTCGCGCGTAGCCTCCTACTGGATTGATACCTTGGTTCTCAAAAACTGAGGGAAATACTTACGCTACTTTGCTGCATCATCCCTTCCTCTTCGGGGAAAACCAAAGCAGTGCTAAAAGAGGTAGGAGGGCGCGCGCTACCCCCCTGGGCGCGCCCCCTACCTCGTGGCCGCCTCGTGGACCCCCCTGACTTGTTCCCGACGCCAACGCCTCTTATATAACCCCAAGCTTCCAGAAAGAAACCTAGATCGGGAGTTCCGCCACCGCAAGCCTCTATAGCCACCAAAAACCAATCGGGGCCCTGTTCTGGCACCCTGCCGGAGGGGAGATCCATCACCGGTGGCCATCTTCATCATCCCGGTGCTCTCCATGACGAGGAGTGAGTAGTTCACCCTCGGGTTGAGGGTATGTACCAGTAGATATGTGTTTGAATCTCTCTCTCTCTCTCGTGTTCTTGATTCGACACGATCTTGATGTATCACGAGCTTTGCTATTATAGTTGGATCTTATTATGTATCTCCTCCTCTACTCTCTTGTAATGGATTTAGTTTTCCCTTTGAAGTTATCTTATAGGATTGATTCTTTAAGGATTTGAGAACACTTGATGTATGTCTTGCATGAGCTTATCTGTGGTGACAATGGGATATTCACGTGATCCACTTGATGTATGTTTTGGTGATCAACTTGCGAGTTTCGTGACCTTGTGAACTTATGTAACACCCCGGATGTAACTTTCCCTATTCGTACTCCAACTCTTGCCGTTTCCGGCATTAAGTTATTTTATTTTCTCGGGTTCGGGTCTTTGTCCCCATGTGTTGTTGTCGTTTTCATGCATCTCATATCATGTCACCATGTGCATTGTATTTGCATACGTGTTCGTCTCATGCATTCAAGCATTTTCTCCGTTGTCCGTTTTGCATTCCGGCGCTTCGTTCTCCTCCGGTGGTCATTTCTACCTTTCTTTCGTGTGTGGGGATTAAACATTTCCGGATTGGACCGAGACTTGCCAAGCGGCCTTGGTTTACTATCGGTAGACCGCCTGTCAAGTTTCGTACCATTTGGACTTCGTTTGATACTCCAACGGTTAACCGAGGGACCGAGAAGGCCTCGTGTGTGTTCCAGCCCAACACCCCTTCAATTTGGCCCAAAACCCACCTAAACCCTCTCCATCATCTAGAGCGTTCGATCACGATCGCGTGGCCAAAAACCGCACCTCATTTGGACTCTCCTAGCTCCTCCTATGCTTATTTAAAGATCCCCGAAAATCTCCGTCTCCTTCCCCCCCGAAAACCCTAGATCTCATCACCGCGCGCCGCCGGACAAAAATCCCACCGGCGGACACGTCCGGGCTGACCCCGCCACCCCCACATGTCGCCTCCTCACTCGCCGCCGCCTCGCCCCACTTCGCCGGCCCGGGAGGCCCAGGGAGGGCCCCCAAGGCCCGGTCGCCGTC